>NC_056592.1:20951448-21076780 GCF_018340385.1 Cyprinus carpio
AGGAGTGATTGCATGGAAGAGAAGACGCCGCCTGTGTACTGCTCTGAATTGTCAAAATGGCGCTACACTGATTTGGAGAGACAGAGGAGAGGAATTGTTGAATAAAGTCGTTATTTTTGTTTTCTTTGAGCACAAAAAGTATTCTTGTCGCTTCATAATGTTACGGTTGAATCACTGATGGCAGATGGACTATTCTGACGATGCTTTTCATACTTTCCTGGATCTTGACACTGTTATTTATTTGGCAGTTTATGGGACAGTCTCAAGCCTCCCGGTTTTCATCCAAAATATCTTAAATTGTGTTCCGAAGACGAACAAAGCTTTTACGGGTTTGGAATGACAGGGGTAAGTGATTAATGACAAAATTTTCATTTTGGGCTGGAGTATCCCTTTAGCCATCTAAATATGGATTTTGGACTGTGGAAAATAGTCTTTGGTTAGCATGTTTTCCTCTAAAACCTTAATTTCTCTTCGCCTTAGGAAAGAAAGTCATGTACATCTTGGATGCCCTGGGTGTACTATTCCTTTCCAGCTCTTAAACATGGTCAGCAATTAAGTTTATTATTGTAAGTGATGTCCAATAGCAGAATAATCTTATATTTGTTTTGACATGATCTTTAAATTAAGCTTCTTGAAGAACGATTGTAATTTGCAGAGCCGACATTTCTTTCTTTTGCGATTCTTCCCTCTCTTGTAATAAATTCCATCCCAGTTTTCCTGCTCTTCGTCTTCACTCACCCAAGGTCTCCATGCACCGCCATTCAAACTGGGGTTAGCGCGGGCATCATCTGGCGGGTAGTGAACAGGTATTGCAGTGCGATTGTAAAACACTAGCCGTGTTAGCAGTTCCTTGACAACGTCAGGCCTGTGCGCTGCAAGGTCATGCCGTTCACAAGGGTCCCCTGTAACATTGAAGAGCCAAACTGATTTTCTTTTTTTTTTAATCTGTCGCTCCAGGTGCCACCAGCTGCTAGGGAAGTTTGTAAGGACCTGGGGCGGCACCCAATCCCCATGGCCAGGGTCACCCGTCAAAAGCTTCCAGTCACCCACTCTGATGGACGCTTGCACAGTGGTGTCCCACAATCCATAGCCGACCTTCAACGAGCCCCGACTGCGCCGATGAAGAGGGTCGATGTTGTGAAGAATTTCCATTCGTGGGGATTCCTTTCCTTCACTAATGGCAGGCCAAACATCAAACCCGTCTAATCCCTGATGCTGCGACACATTTCCCCCAGCAAGTCCAACTAGAGTTGGATACCAGTCAGTGATGTGTATAAGGGCTCTGCTAACCCTTCTTCGATGGCGTATCAAGGGACTGTGCACGAAACCCACTCCTCTAATGCCACCTTCCCAATATGTCCCCTTGCACCCTCGTAGGGGCCAGTTACTGCCCCCTGTTAATGGCTGGGCTCCATTGTCAGTGGAGAAGATGATGACGCTATTACGGTAGAAGCCATACTTTCGCAGCGCGTAAGTTATGTTCCGGACTGCCTCGTCAACGATAGAAACCATGGCTGCGTATTTCCTGCGAGGAACGTTGCCCATGCGGCGGTACGGATAGATGTATTCTTTGGGTGGATTCAGAGGTGTATGCACCGCCTGAAGGGAAAGGAAGATAAAAAGAGGCTGACTGGTTGAGTCATGTGTTGCTAAGATTTTGCGCACTCTCTGGGTGTAGAGGTGAGTTGAGTACTTCCCCGCTTTCCCCCATGCCACTGACTCACCTTCGTGGAGGTCAAAGCCACACAATGACTTGCCGTCACATGAGCCGTATGTATAATAGTCTACGCTGCCGGTCAGTGAACCGAAGTAGCTCTGAAATCCCCGACGTGTGGGCAAACAGTCTTTTCGATAGAAGCCCAAATGCCACTTCCCCACCATGTGAGTGGAGTAACCGACTTCCTGTAAGCGTTGAGGAAGTGTGACCACATCCAGAGGGAGGCAGCTGGGTTGACGTGGTCTGATGATGGAGTGCTGGAGGCCAGTGTGAATTTGATATCTAAAGAAATCATAAATAAATTCCCAATGCTTAGACACAGAGGACAAAAACAAGAATTGAAACAATAAAGTCTTGCTTATGCCTGTTATGAGCTCAAAATTGACTATATACTTTCTGAATAAATATTCTAAGTCTTAGGGGCCATTCACACGGAACACGTCTTTGCACCTCAAAACGAGAGATGCAGTGCTCAGGAATCATACAGAATGCCTCCTTCACCATGTTGCTGTCAGATAAAACAGTTGCCATGCAACTTGTTAATGTGAACAAAAGCTTGCAACACTAGCCCCACCTTCGGGGTCTTTTGATTGGTCCACTGTCATTGATGAGCGGTCCTGCATGTGAAAGTTGAAATCCTTTTAACTTGTGACGGCGTCTTAAAAATATGGTGCTCATATGTGAGACGCTGCAAAAGATTCAAGACACATGTGCAACAGTCATACACATCCATCTAGTGTGTGTTTACATAGAAAAACAATGTATAATACACATTGGAATGGAAAAACGTGTTCTGTGTGAACGGCCCCTTATGGTGCACAATTCATCAGTGAATATTATTGTGTCTACATACTTGTTATCAAATACAATATGTGTTACATTAACATCCATTTCTGACACATTCCCCTTTATTTTTCACAATTCAGATGGAAATCAATCCCAATTTGTCTTTCCTTTCTCTCTGAAAAGTTCGCATTTTCCTTAAAATGAATAGTTCATCCAAAAATATGAGTCCTCTATCCATAATATTGGTTTCTCCAGTGAAAAAGTCATCTGGTCTGAATCAGGAGAGAACTATGCACTTTGATGTGAGAGGACAACAAGGACTTTTTCACTAGAGGATGTGTTTTTATAGATTATGGACTCATATTTTAGCCTGAAGCAATGGTTTAATATTTAAACACCTGAATGGATTATATATATATATATATATTATATATATATATATATATATATATATATATATATATATATTTAATATGTACTGCTATATATATACACACACACACACACAAATGGGCAGCTTTTGGCTTCATGAGATGTTAACTGATGGACTGGATTACTTTTGGATTATGTAATCAGCTGTTTTGACTCTCAGCTGTTTTGACGGCACCCATTCACTGCAGAGAATCCATTGCTGAGAAAGTGATGGAATGCTACATTTCTCCAAATCTGTTAAAGAAACAAACTCATCTAAATCTTGGATGAAAACTTTAAGCAAATTTTCATTTTGGGGTGAGCTATACTGACCGCTTGTTTTAAAATTTGCTGTGTGGTCATGAATCAATTGACCTATATCTTCCAGATCAAATATATCAAATACACAGTAAAAAAAATAATAAAAAAAAACCATAAACTGACATTTCCAGAACTCCCTGTGTGACAGCTCATATTTGATATTACAAACTGTGTTTCTAAAGAGTTTTTGCTATCAGTTATGTTTATTAGTGTTTTGTGGTACATCTCATGTTGTTTAATTGCATTGTTGTGGTGTCATGATTGCGTTTGTGCGTAAACACACCATCTATATATTAGTATTTATCTCAGCTTGTGGAAAAGCTACTTGACATTCTACATATCGTACGAACAAGGCAATGAGATGAATGACCTGCCTGTGATGAGCTGGCTGCGGGACGGGGTGCACAGCGGCTGGACATAGTAGTTCTCCAGGCGCACTCCCTGTGAAGCCAGCTTATCCAGCGTCGGGCTGCGGATGTCTCTGCTGTGATATCCGATGTCATTGAAACCCTGGTCATCTGTCAGTATGAAGATGATATGTGGAGGTCGTTTGGGTCTGAAAGCCGCAGCTTGTTCAACCCGAAAGCGCTCGGCGTCTTCTCTGCTCGACCTCGCGTCGCTGCAAGACGCAGAAGTTCGTGGAATGAGGATGAGGAGTCCGAAGAGCACGAATAATGCCATCCACTTCAAAAGCAGTTGCAACTCTATGAGCGTGCTCATCAGCTTCGGGGAGACGAAGCTTTTTAAGATAATAATCTTTGCCTTCTTGCTGTGAGCGCGACGTGGCGGTGGAGAGCTGCTGCTGCTGCTGGGTTGCGTCGCCAAAACCCCTAGAAGTATGTTCCCCTACTGACCAACAAACCACGTGTCACCTAAGGAACGGCAGATAGGTCATATTGTGCAATTTATCCACAAAAATATGCGTTTTTAATCAAGCCTATAATCGTACCACAATAGGCTACGCTGACAAAAACATCAAAACAAGTAGAGTTTTCTATGAAATTAAAACCATGCAGCCCCTCCTTTCTTTTTCTACACAGTCCAACCCCATCATGACGAAGGAGGTAAGAACTGAGTAGTCGATTGTCTATCTCTTAAAGCCTCTTGAGATTTGAAACAATGTTCAGACTGTGATTTCATCGTTGGGTATATTTATGCGTTTTCTTCCCTTGTATATGCAGGCTGCATATATCAGTCTTTTAAAGGAACAGTTCACCCAAAATGAGAATTCTGCTATCGTTTACTCACTCTCAAAATGTTCCAAACCTGTACGAGTTTCTTTCCTCAGTCTAGCACAAAAGAATATATTGAAATTACAAAGAACGTTTGTATCTGAACAGTTGACGGTACGGTAGCCATAAACTTCCTTTTTTCATACTATGCAAGTCAATGGTTACTGTAGGCCTAATTGCACATTTAAATACTGAGAATGATTCATTAACATACTATTAGGCTTATTGCACGCAATTATGCATTATTTACTGTTATTACTGTGTAACTACATGTAACATGCAACAAGGACACTAAAATCAAGTGTTACTGAATAACTGGTGTAGGGTTTGTAACAGCTGAGTAATGTAGTTACCCATTCTCTGCATACTTTTGCATTAAAACAGACTGTTAGTCATTGTCGGGTTTTATTATTATTGTTACACTTCTCTTTGTTTTATAAAATATATCAGTGGATCCCAACCTTAAGTCCTTGAAACTTCACATATAAGCATACATTGGCCCTTCAGATCGAAATACATGATCGCAGTCTCCAAGAAATTTGACAGTACAGAATTTCATGTGGAATGGAAAAAGCATTAAATTAAGCAAGACGTGCATGAGACATGTCCTGATTATTAGTCACATAATTCATTCATATATATGTGTGTGCGTGTGTGTGCATGTGTTGCAGTATCTAAAATAGCACCCAAAAAAAAAATAATAATAATTTAAATTAAAAACTTGGAAGACAGTAAAACAGATTGGATTAATCTTGAATGCAAGTTGTTTACTTTCTACTCTCATTTAAATATTATGTCTGAATGCTGTTAAATCTCACAAATACTGCTCATTGAAAACAGAATGCAAGCGCAAATGACCGTATATAACTTTACGGGATTTTCATGTCACCTCAAGGAGTGTTATAATCTTATGGGAAATTTCAGAAAAACTCTGGAAATACTTATAGTTGTATAATTTCCCATCTTTAAATTGTCGCTTCATCATAGACTATCCTACACACAGAAAGCTTCTGTTCACACCAAGAATGGTCTCTAATATTACAATATTAGTGTCCACGCCAGTGCATGCTAACATTCCATTTATTTTAAGTGTGCAATGCAGTTTTGTTGCCCGCAGCTGTAAATGCTTGAGCTCTTCAAAGCAGGCTGGATTCTGATTGGCTGTCAATGTTTTTATCATTCATTAGCTAAAAAAAAAAATGCTCTGATTCTGAAAAATTTACAGTATATACAGCTGCAGTAAATACGTAAATGAAACAAAAATATACCACACTACAGTAAAACACTTCATAATAATTACATAATAATGCTAGGTAGGAATAAGTAATTTTTATTTTTTACAATGTATTTGGGAACAGAGTCACATTAAACCTTTTAGAGTATAGGTTACTAATGTTTGCTGGTTTGCTTCTAAAATATTGTTAACACCCAAGTTATGTCTGGGACCCTAAATATGCACTTGGTGGTGCTGTTGTATATTGTTTGATGCCAGGCTAGCATAAGCAATCAACAATAAATTCTCTTTTCTGATCACTGGAAATCTCTATATTGGATATCAAGTCAAGTCAAGTCACCTTTATTTATATAGCGCTTTAAACAAAAAAAGATTGCGTCAAAGCAACTGAACAACATTAATTAGGAAAACAAATATATATATAGATAGATAGATAGATAGATAGATAGATAGATAGATAGATAGATATATTGGCAATCTACACACTTACCTTCACAGAAGCACACACAAAAAGATCTTTAGAACACATTTATTTTCAGTTTGGGACACAGATAACATGTACATTACTTTACATCAGTACGCTTAGGGCTTTGCATTTACTACTGATTCAAGTGCTTTGGCAACTTGATCGACGTTCATGTTGTCCAGTGAAACACTGTGTTCTTTCCCAAAACCTGAGGCAGAGAGATGCATCATTATGCATATGTGGTCATTTGTATGAATATGCTTTAGTTTTCAGGAGTATTTTCCTACCATATCGTGCCCACAGCGTGGACTGAACTCCAGAGCACTCTCGGATCAGGATGGGGAACTCCGGGTTTGCCTTCTTTAATGTCACATAATGCTGCTCAATAAAATCTCTAAAATAAGAACAACAAATAATAATTACAAAGACATAAGAATTATGTCTAATAATAAGAATGCACGTCACACCTCTATTTATCAATTTGCACTGGCTACCAATAGCTGCTCGCATAAAATTCAAGGCATTGATGTTTGCATACAAAACCACCACTGGCTCTGCACCCCTTTACCTAAATTCATTACTTCAGACTTATGTGCCTCTAGAAGCTTGTGTTCTGCAAGTGAACATCGCTTGATTGTTCATCCCAAAGAAGCACAAAATCACTTTCACTGACTTTTACATGAACTGTTCCCTCCTGGAGGAATGACCTGCCCAACTCAATCCGAGCAGCTGAGTCCTTAGCCATCTTCAACAGAATCGTCTAAAAACATCTCTTTCATCTTTATTTGACACGCTAACTCTAGCACTCTCTATTATAATTCTATTCTTTATTTAAAAAATAATAATAAAAAAAAAACTTGGCCCTTTTAGACTTGCACTCTATTTATTTACTAACTGCTTGTTTTCTCAAAAAACAAACAAACAAACAAAAACTAACACTAGCTTGCTCTATTCTTTTTGTATTCTGTTTTCTTTTTATTTATTATATGATTAAAAAAAAAACTTTGCTATGTGTACTGCGTTAAGCTTAATGAGACTTGTTATAGCACTTGCATATCAATCATTGCTCTTGGATAAAAGCGTCTGCTAAATGTTTAATTGTAATAAGAATATGACTGAGAACTAGTTCCATGCTGAACCAAAAAATAAAAACAACAATGGTTGTCAGGCCACACAATCCATTAATCAATTTTAATAATTTCTAATATGCTGATTTGGTACTCAATTTCTTCTTATTATCAATGTTTAAAACAGTTTGACTTCTTAATATTTTTGTGGAAACTGAATCCTGGAAAAAAAAATGTATCAACATTTCCAACGAAAATAAATAAAGTAAAACTGTTTTTAATAATAAGGACCATTAATAACAATTGAGTACCAATACAATTTAAACACCAAATCAGCATATTAAATTTTTTTCTGAAGTATCATGTGACACTGAAGACTGGAGTAAAAAAAAAAGCATAATTATTTTCACCTTTTGACCGATATATATGTATGTGTGTGTGTATTTATGTAACGTTATACTATTATATATATATATATATATATATATATATATATATATATATATATATATAGTATATTTTACTAGTTATATTTATACTTTTAATGTATAATTATTATAATTATAAACAGCCTCCCCACAGCCTCTTGAAGTTCATTCTTAATGATCTGTACGAAGCCTGAACTCTGAATTAAAAGCTAAGTTAGTCGGTTCTCGTGCAGTTTTCAGTCATGCAGGCTGTCAGTCAGTATTATTAATAACGTACATAAACATTACTGCAAGTGATCCAAGCACCCTCTACAGAGGACAGTTACTCTCCCTACAAAACACCCATCCGTAACAAAGCGCCAGTACTGCACCTGGTTCCCTGACTGGCAGCTGATCTCTGGCATAAATGCAGGCGGACCTCACGCAGATGTTTTGACAGATTTGAGCCGATTCCACGAACCACAGCCGCCGCCGCCATGACTGTCAGCTCCACGAACGGAAGCGTTCTTCTTCTGTTCTTCTTCTTCTTTTTTTTTTTTTTTTTTTTTTATGGCGGTTGGCAAACCACCTTAACAGTGCATTAGCGCCACCGACTGGGCTGGAGTGTGAATCAGGCGATATTGGATCTTTAAAAAAAAAAAAAAAAAAAAAAAAATTAAATCCTACTGGCTAAGTGTGTGTCTCTAAGAAACTTAATAACAAATTGATGAATGTTACTGGATGCTTTCCCTAATAAACCTTGCATTGTAAAATTATTCTGATTGACACTTCTGAGAGACTGAAAAGGCTGGTTTCTTTCTTGGCTGTACTTTGTGCACTGAAATAAAATATGCTCTACAGTTTCTAAATGACTGCAATATTGGGAGTTCCCTGTTGGATGTTTCCCTATTATCTTCAATGAAGAATTGAGCCCAGTGTGTCCTATTCTTAACCGTGTAATTATACTTTCTTCTCTTCTACTCCTACACTCTGTCCTTCCTATACCCACTTCTGGTTGTATATTATATAAATGCCTCCCTTTATCTTGATCCACCCAATACTCCTGCCATTTTGATCTTGCATATGCTTTAATGAATGTTTTAGCTTCCGATTTACTATATGGAACTTGTAATATTCTATTGTGTTTCAGTGTTTGTTTTGCAAGTTTTTCTTCTTCTGTTGTTTATCGGCCGCTGGCAAAACTGAAAAAGTGGTCAAAAGCTTAAAGGGATACTCCACCCCAAAATGAACACAAGCAGTGTACTCTCTTCTGTGTCTGCCGCGACACAAAGATATGTTTTCTACGTGTATTTACGCTTTGATTAGAACGAAAACAGCAGAAGAGCGTACACTGCTTGTGTTCAGCTAACATTCTCCAAAATGGCATTATGGTGATGCGGAGAGACACAGAGGAGACAAATTGTTGAATAAAGTTGTTATTTTTGTTTTCTTCGTGTACAAAAAGTATTCTCGTCGCTTCATAAGATTCAGATTGAATCACTGATGGCAGATTCTATTCTGATGATGTTTTTCATACTTTCCTGGACCTTGATACTGTTATTTATTTGGCAGTCAATGGGACAGTCACAAGCCTCCCGGTTTTCATCCAAAATATCTTATATTGTGTTCAGAAGACGAACAAAGCTTTTAAGTGAGATAAGTGTTTAATGACAAAATTTTCATTTTGGGGTGGAGTATCCCTTTAATGATGGTGATGTCATGTGACCAGGCTGTAGTATTCAAAGGACTCTGGGTCACGTCAGCTGTTTGTTCACATTTAGCTGTCCTAATTCAAACTCTGTCACGTAAATGAGCACAGTTATTAAGTATAGAAGCATGAGCGACTGATTTCACCTACACACAGAAGGCTTTTTTTTTTTTTTGCCAAAAACAGCACTACAAAGTAAAAAACAACAACAACAAAAAATATATGCTAATGTTAAAAACTCAAAAAAAATTTAAATTTATTGATTATGTCTAGCGTTCATGTATTACTTGAGACTCTTTAGACTAAATGGCGGTGCAAGAGCTATGGCACCCCTGCAACCGTTAGCATAAAAGGTTTAGGCTAGTCTCACAAGTTAGTCTTCTAATTTTTTTCTTCAAGAATGGTCATATATATTTTTTTTAATTCGGTTACATAAAAATGCAGATTAGTCTAAGTTAAATAAAAAAAAAAGACTGATAGCTAACTTCTAGTTGGTCAGACTAGTTCTAAGATTTATGCAATCTGAGCAACTGGCCCCTGAGCAAAACACTGGTGTCTTACATTTTAAACCCAAAGCAGAAAAAAATCAATGAAATGGTCTAAGACATCCATCTAAAAAATTACCTTTGTAAAAATGCCAAAGATATTGTCATCTGTATCTTCACTTAGATGATGACATGCACATTGAAGTTTCAGTCATTTCAAGGATGATTGTCTGGCCTGGAAATTATAATTCATACACTCATCATACAGTTGTCTGTCAGCATTCTCGGTTTTCGTTCTTGCGTTAATTGGAATTGCACCTCCGGAAATAAAAAGGCCATGGCTTTGTAAACTCCTTTGCCTGAAACATTGTGAAGTATCAAGACACCAGTGATATCGTACACTGACAGAGGAACAATTCAGACAACAAATAGATAAGCATTTCTGTGGGTTTATGAGACATTGGGAGTGTCATGCACAAAATTACTGATTACTGCAGAATTTCCAGATGCATATTATATAATGAAATTGGCAAAATAAAATCTTTATTTTGGTGAATGGTCTGAAAAACTGACAGTGCATTTAAAAAGCAGAAAATATACATGTCTATGCAATTAATTTTACCCTTCAAGGCAGCAGAGAATAATTTGTAATTTACAAATAGGAGCATTCTGTCTGGATTTTCCATGACGAGCAACTCAAAGTGCCAGTTGGGGTAGGTTTTTTTTTTTTTTTTTATTTTACAACACAAGCAACTACAGAGAAGCAGTTGGTGTTTGTGGTTACTGCTGTGTTTGCTTCACTTCCAGATAACACATGCAACCTCAGAGGCACCTTTCAATAAGAGAGATCCACAAGCTGGATATATATATATATGTATATATATATTTTAAAAAGTGATAATGTTATTTGTCACTTTCAAATTTAAGGAGTTTACAAAACAAAATAATAAAACTTAAGATTTGTTGCCTCAGAAAAAGAGATGGTAGATTTTAGCAACTTTAACAGCATTTGCAATGTGATTTTTTTTTTTTTTTTTTTTTTGCAAGAAGCAATATTAAAAAGTAATTTTTGGCACGGTAACTATCATTCTTTTCTCGTCAGCCTTTATTGGAGGATAATTTGGCGAGCAGTCTGTTGACATTTGTCTTCCTTCAGTCTTCTTTCTGAAGTAGGCCTAGTATCCAAAACAGAAAATGATGTGTTACCTGCACGCAAAGATAAAAATGGCCACCTTAGTAACTTTCCACCCAATTTTAAAGGCCTTAAATACACACATATTCATTTTGGGTGAATAAAAATACCAAAATACATTACTGATTTCCGTAAGTGTCAATTGTGTTTCGTTTAGTTGCCTGTGTTTGCCCCTTGTACTGTATGCATCCACCTTTTTCCTATGCCCTGTGGCACTTTAAGTGATTTGTTGGAGTAAATTCCATTAAACTGTAAACAATCAGCTAAAGGTTCACTCAATAATAAATAAAACTGGGCACAATGAGGTGATATTATTCTTCTCACTTTTCAACCATTGAAAATTCAAAAGAAATGTAAACACGTAAAAGAATTAACATATTACTACAACAGGGGCCGTATCCATAAAACTATTGATCTTAGCACTAAGAGTTCTTCTAAATAGCAGTAAAAGTTCCTCTTATATCCTGTTCACAAAGCTGCTGAGACGAGGTCCCCATTTCTTAGTTAATAACGAGGTCAACCCCGCCCTTTCTCTTAAGATTTCTTTCCATTCCGTAGTTAAAGTTGGTCTCAGCAGCTTTGCGAACAGGAAACTCTTATAGCTAAGAACCTTTACTGCTATTTAGGAGAACTCAATGTTTTGTGAATACAGCCCATGATTCGTAGTGCATTTAGTGAATTATCCCTCGCATAAACTGTAAATTAAATCAAAAATGCGCAGTATATGTTTTCTTTTATCATACTGATAAAAATGAATATACATGGGGGGGGAGTAAATAATCAGGAGGCAAAGAATGCAGAGGACTGGAAAGAGCTCTTCCATAGTAATTCTTGTTATAGCATGTCATCATGAAACACTAAGTGTTACGTTATTCTCCTGACGTCTCTAAATACAACGTGAAGGAACATGACAGGTAAGGATTATTTATAGCGCAGCCTTACGATTAAAAATGATTTGTTTCAGCTGAGTAGAACTTCCCCAAATCGGAAAAGCCTCCCACAATCTAAAACGCAGTAGACTCTTTAGGAAAAAGGTGGATAACCCTGAGATTTCAGTAGTCTTTCTCGGTTCTTGTTAGTATTTAGTGTGGTTTATGTTTCTGTTGTATTTCTTCTTTGTTCTTTATTTATTAATAAAGAATGTGATTATTATGAATTTACCTTGTTGTCTTCTTGATGTGTGTTTACTTGAGTGTAAACAGAGCATAAACAGACAAAGGGGATAAATACTTCAGTAGACATAGTATCGGTTGTTTTGGCTTATCATAATGCATGAAGTCCTGAAAATGGATTGAGTTATAATTATTAATAATAAATATAAAAAGTCTTAAATTACAAAACTGAAAAAAAAGAGAGAAGCTTTTTAAACAACATTTACAATAAGTATGCAGGCCCCCAACAGTGTAGCTTTCATTTTGACATCCAGGTCACTTGGAAACCTCAGCACAAAATCTGCACCTGTATTTAGTACACTGCATGAGAAGGGTTTGAAGATCTTGCCAAATGGTTCGTCTGTCGCTGTTCCGTTCAAAGACACTAGCTGTGGTCACAGTATAAGACGGGTAATTATAACTCACATCAACACATGAAGTCTTCAAGCACAGGTAGTCCTCATCTACAGTATGTTTTCACTTTAATATTTTAGTATAAAAACAGGCCTATAGGGTCATTTCATGTCCCCAGATCAAATTTTTTGATTTTGTTCATATTTATTTTATTTTTTTTCTGATGAAAGAAATACATAAATGATGGAAATAAATAAATAAAATGAAATGTCATGGATGAATATTTACTGAGTTATCGACTATTTTCACTGGAGATTCAGAGGCAAGTTACAAGAGGGTAAAAATGACTTTAGAAAGATGGCAGCATCATGTTATTTTTACACAGAGATTGGTAGATCTATTAGTGAAATAGACCTATCTTGTTGCATTATATGCCAGTGGGGACAATGGTCAAAAATGGGAAAAAGCACTTTTCAAGCTTTTTCTCCAAAGTTTGCATGCCTGTAACTCAAGAACTATTAAAGATATCTTTTAGATTTTGGGTCCTAACAAACTTTCCTTTTGGCATTTTAACTTCCTGTATGGTTCAGAGATATTGGGATCTAAATTTGGCTCCAGGATTAAACTGTTAAATTGTACACATTTTCAGTGGTCAAAACCAAATATGGGTCACTTTGCATACAGATGATACTTCTTTTCTTTTAAAGAGGAATGTCTGAAGAACAAATAATGTTGAAATTATAAATGTATCTTGTGTAACTCTTATCAAAACAACTGCTTAGAACATACTACAAAATAGATGATAACTCCTTAAATATCCACTACATTTAATATTTTGGCTTTCATCACTACACATGTTAATCTTTCTTCAGAAAAAAAAAAATTGACAAAGGAAAAAATTTGAGCTGGGGAAGTTTCTGAAATTTGGTAGATTTGACATGGAATGACCCTATAGGGGTCTAAGATAAATGTCAGAAAGCAGAACTGGATTTACAGCTTAAGCTTTATTCTTTATTAATCACTTTATTCTTTAAGAAAGCAAGCAAGACCATGTTAGCTCTGACATTTAAAGCCAAAGAAACATGTGTGTGTGTGCGTGCGCGAGTCAGGTGTTTTCCTTCACTGTGGGTACCAAATTTCACTAGAAGTGTAACTCAACCTGAAATCACCTAAACCTACAACCAATGTGGGTCAGGAAACAAGGAAAATAGCTTGATAGCACACTAGTAGTGTTAAAATCATAATCTAAAAAAACTAAAAGGTTTATGTGAAGGATATGTTAAAGGGTAAATAATAGAAAATAACTTTGGTCAATTTAAAACTAATAAAAGTCAAATGGAAAACTGAAACTTGTGCATCACCTTAAAGTTCTGATCCATGCAGCAGGTAAGAGGTAAAAAAGGTCCTGCAATCTCAACGACTGGTTCACCTCGTTTATTCTCAACTGTGAATTTAGGCAGGCAAACATGCCAGTTTTGTCGAACATGTCCGATGGTAAAGCCTGGTGGAGACTGAACCTCCAGCTAAAATATACATACAGCATATAATATGCAGTACAACATACTCAAGGGCTAAACAAGAGAAGGATAGCGTTCATACCTCATGACTGAAGCTGCCGCAAACAAATGGGTGCACCAGTCTGATGACCTCTTTATTAGATTCATTAATAACATTCATTATGAAGGAACGTCCTTGATAGAAATGCCTGCTACAATAATCACTGTCCTCAAGAATACTAAAAAGAACGTTCCCGACGTCATCCTTGACCTTATATCTGTTGTCGGGCTTTATTCCACAGCAGACTGTAAGAAATTAACAGAAAGGAGATTAGATTGTTGCTCGTGTGATTTCGCTCTATTTAGGGGTCCAAGCACAGAAGATACCGGAACTCTATTGTATTTGTGCTGATTTTCTTATTATTAATAAGGGCCAAGCAATGAAGGTGTGATGTGCCTTCTTGCAGCTATATTTATTATTAGTCTTTTTTGCACTAAAAGCGTCTAGCCAGCCAAAACCCTAAGTCGTAGAAACACCAAATTTGGCAGAAAGGTCCCAAATCTCCCCTATTACTCAGCTACACACACACACACACACACACACACACACACACACACACACACACACACACCTATAATAAGTACTTTTATGTTTTTGCTCATATCTTCACAAAAATACTGGTTACAATCAAAATTCTTTTTTCCCTTTGATTCTCTGAGTCAAGCATAAAATTATTCTACATGTTTTATAAACCTACCTTTTTGTACTCCTCCTAGACCATTTATCCAATTAATGCCAAATTTTGTATGTATCATCTAGAGACCCTTTTGACAAAAAGTTATCAAAAGAAATGGTTTAGAAGACATAGTTTAATAAGTGCATGGAGCCATAACTACAAATTAATTTCCTTATATCTTCTAAACGGTTTGATTAATTAAAACTCTTTTGATAACTTTTTATCATTTTTGTCTATTGATGATACATGCAAAATTTCAGGAGAATCAGTCAAGTGGTTTAAGATGAGATTGAAAAATAAATTTTTGCGTACTCAAAATGGCAGACGGACCACAACACTTTGTACTAAAGTTGCCCACTAGAGGGAACCACATGGTAAGAAATCTATTTTTTTCTATCAGTTTCCATCACTGTGAATTACAAATAAATCAATTTCACAGAGGTAAACGTTTGCAGAGGTAACTCTGACCCTAATAATATTAATAAATAAACCTGTGCTCCATATCCTTAGATGTATTTGTCTGTGGTTCACATATACAGTACAATACTCACAGAAGGTATGAGATAACTGACATAGTGTACGCAGATTTCTGAGGGCTTCACCGATTTCTCAGGGATCAGCAATATCAATGTGAATGAAACATGAATGCTCATAAATTGAAATCTGTGTAAATGGTTCAGAATAATTACTTGTACTAAACAAGATGCAAAGAATAATTATCATTTCATAGAAATTAATAAACTTAATCAATTTGCAAAAGAATATGTGATCTCTAAAACACTTAAATATCACTAAATGTTACCTTTATTTTAATATATATAGAATATATATATTATATAATATATAATTTTATATTTATGTTTTTTTTATTTTTTGTCTATTTTAATTGTATGACTTTATTTATTGCTGTCCAGTTAACATGAAAAGTTCCCTCTTTTTATTGCAGCTGCCTTCAAGTTTACTCATGCTAACCAGTAAACATGCCAAACTTCATGAATTTCTAGGTGCTTACAGCAATTTATAAAATGTCAGTCATTTGTATTAATGGAAATGAAAAATGAAAGACGTAATACTAATGTTGTCTTCCAGAGGGAGGCTCAAAACAACACATTTTTTTAAAATCACATGGTTTAAAATCTCTGTAAATGGTTCAATACACTCTCAGAAAAAAAGGTACAAAAATTGTCACTGGGGCGGTACCTTTTCAAAAGGCACACCTTCGTACCTAAAGAGTCCACATTGGTACCTTAGGTAAATATTAGTACCTAAAAGCTACAAAAGTGTACCTTTTGAAAAGGTACTGCCCCAGTGACAGCTTTTGTACTTTTTTTTCTGAGACTGTAGATTAACTATGCATAACATTCATTACAGTTGCATAAAGTTTAATAAAGGTTAAAACAATCTCAGTCTAATCAGTTTCCAAAGAAACCTGTCATCTCCAAAATACCTTCATATTTATATATCCTAAATTCAGAAAACATTTGTCAAGTTGTTAGACATGTCTGCATATATTGCGGTCGAGTTACAATGAAGAGACAATATTATTTGTCTACTGTAATATGGTACATAAAATAACACTTCCATAGAAAGACACTTAAATAGGCCTACTCGTATTACGTTTGAAAAGAGACGTGGCTGTTGTAACCTAACTGTTTTATACTCTAGGCAAGTCGTTTCAGGGAGGTTGATTTGATTTTGATGTGACGTTATTATTTTTTTATTTGGTTGCTGTGGTGTAATTTTATTTTAAGTTTGGTTTGGATTTCATTTCAGTGGTAACTGGGTGAAAATAGGAAGTTAATCCCACACTGAAATTGGTTTAATGTACTGTATATGTAGGCCAATGACATTCAATTTACATCAAATCAACATCATGCCAAGTTTTTGACATCAGTTAGATTTGCATATTTGACCTGTGTATGTTTTGATGTCGTTTTGATGTCTTTTTTAACATCATTTGCCCACTGGGTTGTGCTTGGACCCTGATGATCCGGCTATATCTCATTCATGAAATCATAAAATGCTGTTGAACAAACCTTCGTCAAAACATTCATCCGGATGAGGTTCTTTGTAGACAAGCAATTGATCAATCTAAAATAAGCAAAAAAAAAGTAAAAAAAAAAAGTGCATTTGTTAGAGAAAAATACATATAACAGGGCTTGATGCGAACTTTTCTCCCCAAGGAGCACATGTGCTCATAAGCTAAAAAATGTAGGAGCACATTAAAAAACTTTTGGGGAGTAATGGCCCTTTTTTTTTTTTTTTTTTACATGTACAGTACAAGCAAAATTATTTAATTTATTAAAATACAAAAAGTACAGTAGGTTTTTTAAAAATATATATTTAATGCACCAATACCATGTTTTCCAGAATGAGTCTGATACCGATACTTTCATTTTTGGTAGCCTACTTGTCATTACTGAGTTCTGATACCTGTATTTTCATTGCATTTGAAATTTTTTTAAATGCTGGGTACAGAAATCAAAAGTACAGCACACAATACATCACACAGTTCAAATCTGTGCTGCTCGACAAGAGTTTCGATTTGGTGTCAACTGGTTCATATAGTTCACTGAAAAGAACCAGTTCAAAAGAATGATTTGAGATCTTGGATGGCCTTATGGTGAGTAAATTAACAGCAAATTATCATTTCTGTGCGAACTCACGATCCACTGATCAGCAGATCCTTTGTTTAGTTTATCACTAAACAATGTTTTCGCTGGAAAATCTTTGCTGAGAAGAATGCGACAAAATATCCCAGCATCCTTCATACAACAAAGAGGAGTGCTAACTTTGATCAGTGCTTCAATAATTGCACAATTAATATCTATATCCAGATAAATGATCTAAATTCACTGTAAACCACGGCTTCTTGTGGCTTTTTGCTTTAATTAATAATAAACATATCCAGTCTTATCTGACCCAGGTCAAGGGCTCCAGATGAAGCGGGCGATATGGATCTGGCCAAGGTACCATTGCAGTGTCCACTAGTGGAGCATAAACAGATATGAGTATGTCTCAAACAGTTTTGTTAAAGAAGTTATTACACACTGAAATCTATGGTGTATTATTAATGAAAATGGATGCCATCCTTGCTACCCAACTTTCACATTCATTCAGATTTACTTTTACAGGTTTCATACAACTTTCATGTTCACACTTACAGCTCTTTAATACACTAATGCATATTTTAATGCAAGAACTTATTAAAAATGTTTTTTTTTTTTTACTCAACACACAACCACTACATTAAGTTTGCAATTAGTCTTTTAAAGTAGGTTATTTCTGTTAAAAGAAATCTTTTTGAAACTATGCTGAAGTGCACTTCTTTTTCACACTTGCTTTGGCTGTAGTCAAATAAACAAACCCACATAGATAAACATCCAAACAAACTCACCTGACAATTCCATGTTTGAATTTATCTGCGAAGAGTGAGTAAATGAATAAAGTTTAGTGTTGATTTTTTTCTCCTCTTTCATTATTTGTTCATTGTGAATAAATAAATGGTATAAAGACTTTATAAAACTACACATTCATTTTTAAAATACAAAATTAAAACATGATTTCAGATTACTGTATATTGATAAATATACCATATATACCAGTGAGCTGCAAATCGTCTGTTTGGCAGTTGCACTAATTAGTACAGTAAATGTTTCTTTCATGACAAACAACCTTAAGTTCTTTTTTTCTCCCTGCATGATGTTTGTGGCTGAATAAGAGGTTTGACCCACTTTCAAGTTTAGTGACTTCCGGTTTTAACAGGTTGACAATGGCCCATTAATTCTGGTAACTTTGTGTAAGTATGTTTATAACTCTGGATATTAGCTTTATCAAATTTCTCAACAACATTTTTTTTTCTCATTTTCATAAGCGGGTGTGTCTCTAATTGTCCCTTTTCACATCACAGGTCACCTTAACACGTGAACTGTGTTTGAGTGTCACAGTGTACAACATTTAGTCTGAGTGTGCCACCCTAGGATTTTACTGTGCCTTCTGGCCACCCCATTGACTTTCAATAAAATGTCATCATGTAAAAAATGATTGGATATTATACTTACCTATGCTGCCATCTGCCATTTATCTTTAAAGATGAATTGATATCTGCTGAGACTGTAAATGTTATAACTATCCAAGAGAAGCCTCATTTGAAAGCAATCACAGCTAAAATGGCTATGAAAATGCAACGCACAGGCGAAAGAACGTACAGTGGCTCAATATCAAAAGTGCCAAACCTGTACCTTGACGCTGAAAAGGTGCTTCATGACTCTTCACAGCTTTTTTACAATCACTTCGGCACTAATTTCTTGATGCCATTTTTCAAAACATTTCATTGTGCATTCATATCTTTAAAGAAACCATGCACTTGTTTTGGTTCAAATAACTAATTTATCATGCAGTACTGTTGGAACCAAAAGTTTCACTTTGTAGTTGTTCATACAATCATTAAATATTGTAATACAAAATTGTTGATTTGGCCACAGCTCCATCACTCTCTAAATAGACGTTTTGTAAAGGTCATTCCTGATGACAGAAATTTGGGGGTAAAACAAACCTGAACATACTCAGACATCAAATTGCTTAACTCTGTCTGCATTTCTTTCAAATGGTGTCTTCACTGAAACATGGTATACACATGGAGCCTTTTCTGTATGCATGCAATAGTCTGCAAAATTGTGGCTTCCACACTGTTGAAAATGTTGTCATTGTCCAAGATGTGTTGCCGAGTCTTTAAGGTGAATATTATTTCTTGCCCAAACCAAATTGACCACAGCCAACTTTTGTTAATTTGTCGGTCAGAATTTTGCCTCTGCCTCCCCTATTTTCTCTATTCTACAGGGAAAAATACAGTAAGAACACATTCAGTCACATCAAATACTCTTTTGTACTCATTGGCATACAGTCATTTGTTGTTGTCGGTTTAATTTTATTCCTTTTTTTAATTTTTTTTTTTACAATAATTTTTGCACTATTATCTTAATATTCATGTCATTTTTCAAAACTGTAAACACATCATTCACAACCGATGATCAAAATGCATTTAACACTTTTTCCAAATGCTTGGATACAGTACACATAAACCTAATATCATTTGTTCATTGAACTAAACTCACCGGTTCAAAATGACACAACTTAAAGGGATAGTTCACCCAAAAATGAAAATTAGCCCATGATTTACTCACCTTCAGGGCATCAGGCGTATCTGACAATCCTCTTTCAGACGAACACAATCGCTCTTCCAAGCTGTATAATGGCAGTGAATAGTGTCCCTGTTTTTGAAGCCAAAAAACTGCATCCGTCCATCATAAAACTACTACACAAGGCTCCGGTGTGTTAATAAAGGCCTTCTGAAGCAAAACGATGCATTAGTGTAAGAAAAATATTGATTTTTAAACATTTATAATCTGTAATCTCTAGCTTCCGGTGGCTCAAGCAGGGGTGTTCACGACAAGGCATCACAAGAGCCTTCAAAAACAGGGGCACCATTCACAGCCATTATACAGCTTGGAAGAGCCAGGACCGTTTTAAATATAACTGTGATTGTGTTCTTCTGAAAGAGGAATGTCAGATACGACTAGGATGCCCTTGTGATTTGCTTCTCCCTGCAAAAATATTAATAGAATAGTCTGCTCATTATTCCAGCAGGATATGTTATCTGTCGATGCTTATTGGAGTAATGCAGGCTTCTTCTGGGAGAAAAAAAAAAGTTTGGATGCTTCCACATATTTTTTTCTTACCTAACAAAGTAAAAGAGATTTCTGACAAAATAATTGACAAGTAATATCTTGCAAACCATTACATGAAAAAATAATATATGGAAATGATCATCTCAACAACTATTACATAACGCTGCATTCATCTATAAAGGATTCACAGCCTTCTAGTGGTTAAACAATGATATTACATTTGATTTAGAGTTTTTTTCCCCATCAGATCGCACCAACCCATGCACTAGATTATAAATATTTTTGCTTAGACGTTTAAACTTAATTTTAACTTAAATAATGCATTAAGTATTAATAATACATTTTAAATTTAAATTATATATATATATATATATATATATATATATATATATATATATATATATATATATTTTAGTTTAATTATAAAAGCTGATTGGTCAATATACAGCACGGCTGACCGCTTCACTGAACAGATTTATCACTGTGTGCAGATCCCTTAGCAACATGTACTGTCAAAACTGATTCATGTATTACGTATTACAGCTAAATTTAATTGTTATTAATTATTTGATATAGTAAGAGCGAATGCAAAAATATCTTTAAAAAAGGTTCTAAACTTAAAAAAAAAAAAAGGAGTTTTCTTTATTTACAAATTTTGGGAAAAAGGATTAGGAGTATTTAGATAAATCTTGACCTCATTAAGTGAAAGATACAACTGCTTAAAAAAATCTAGTGTCGTCCCCCCCCCCCATCAAGTTTTCCCCCATTTACTTTCTTTTTTCCTTCGTTTTTTAATTATTTTATTTTATTTTACTTCATATACTATTAAAGAGAAAATAAAGGTCCTGAGTTTCTGTTGGCTCCACTGTACATATTCATGGCTGTCTGTGGTCTCTGATTTTACATGCAACTCAATGCAGCTGTCACCAACAAAGACTAATGCTTTCTTAGTGCTTTAAATGTCTTCATGTAACCTTATTGTCAGCATTTTCAAATGTCCGATAGTTCAGTTTCATTATGGTAGTAGCCTATAGTTTGTTTTGCCATTTGTTTGTGTTTTCCTGCTTTCATACAACAACAACAAGAAAAAATGTATGTCCTACATAATCTTAAAAATAAAATATTCTCCAATTTTTTATATATATATATATATTTTTGCTCTAGCACTAATAATGCATTTACTGTGAGGTCTACAGACTATTGTGATCACTGTGAACCAACCTCCCTCATTCATAGACACTATCATAAACATAACATAATAAACAGTGACGACAAATACATTTTCTTTTCTGTTTTTATTTTTTGCTGCTACAAATTATATGAACCTTTTTTTTGGTGGAAATTTAGGAATTGTATTTTACATTCTGTTTTTCCAACCCATTTACATAAATAATAATAAATAAATAAAACAACAAAATAAAATAATAAAAAAACAGGTCACTTAAATTAAGTGTATAAAAATTAAATAATTATTAAATAGCAGTAAAAAAAAAAATAGTAGTGTGTCAAATGATTTTTAATACAAATATAGCCTGCTGAAACCCTGTTGTGTTTGTTCTGATTTTCATATTTATATTTTCTGGCTGGTATTTGATGGTCACACACTAAAACTAAATGTTCTGGAAACAATAAAGACATTTTGATGTGGTATTAAATTCCATTTTTTTTGTTTTTGCATGCCTGGAAATAAAATTATTTTAAAATTCCCTAATATTTCCAGGGTTTCCATTGCGTGTGAACCGTGGGTGTTTGCGTTTAGACAGGGTGAGGACAGACTGTTTTCCTATTGTCTGGTGAGTTTGGAAAAAAAAAGAATTGAGTGCAGACTCTCGACATCACTTCGGCTTGTTCGGTCACAGACGGGCTGGATGCTGGGTCATGGTGCTCTCTAACAGCTCTGTTCTTTCTCCATTAGGTTGAAGGATGACAAGACAATAAACGGATTTATACGTTTCGGCGAATAACAAATGCGGGATGTATGTGTCCCTCGGCGGAGAAACGACGCTGTGATAACGTAGTTAGTGAATAGGGAGAAATGCGTATGACACGCAGGAATCTGTCGTAAACTACGCCCTGGGCTCTGTACTCCGGCGTGAAAGTAGAGAATCCTAGTCCGAGTGCTTCAGATGATCGCATAGGATATTTTCTCCACCGCAACCGAGCTAGTGTTAGCAGCTGTGCGCGGGACACTCAGCGAGACCGGGCCGATCCACTTCTGACGGAGGCCATGCTATTATGCCACTTGAAAATGTACCCGAATAATCAGCTGACAGCGCTCCGATCCGTCGAAGGAAAACTTTTGGGTTCAGTTTCCACGGCGGGGTTGCAGTAAAGGAGGTCGCGCGGCTAACGGGGTCCCGAAGGCCGGTGTGAAGCGTGGAGCCGGGGCTGGCATGAACCGCATCGACTGAACGCTTCTCGGGTCGGCTAATGTTCATGAGGCGTGTGTGGGTCCTCAGAGGGAGACCTGAATCCTACGGGCCACATATTTGACTGTCATTTCATGTATGGATGGGCGCGTGCATGCTTTGACAGAATCCTGCGTGCATCGTTGCAGTGGGCACAGTGCATCCCAAAGGAGGGGCTGTTACTCAAGCAAACATACATTGGCTCCGCCGAAGCGTTTAATTAGCGGAGGCTCGCGGCTCCTTGTCTCCCTGAGAACATTACGTAAGGCTGCAGCGTACGCTACGTGTTTTTGAAGAAAACTATCGGGTGACATTGCAGTCTCTCCCCTCTCTCTTGGTGAGATTTAACGTACGCTCCTCTCGTCTGTCAAAGGAAGGGAAGGTGGAGCATTGTCCGTCGTGCGTGCTGACGCAGTGGGATTTCTACGTGTGGTCTGCGTTTCGGCCCGCCCTTCCCGCGGTGACGGTGATGGGTCGGAAGCGGTGTGTCGGTGCAGATTGCTCGAAGATGGCGGCCGGGTGCTGCGGGGTGAAGAAGCAGAAGTTGTCGGGATCCCCCGGTGCGGGGGGTCCCGGCGGGGCGGGGAGCGGAGTAGCCGGGACCGGACATTGTGGATCGGAATTGGGGATCGGGTCGTCGTCGACTGTTGTGGGGGGGAACGTGAATCGGGTGAACGGCCTGGGGGGTCCGGGGCTTAGTACTTGTAGCAGCAGCAGCAACAACACCAATGCTCTGTCCCCAACTCCAGGAGGCTACAACTCCACCGGCCTCTCCCCGACCCTCAGCCCCGGCTCCGGAGCCAGGAAGATGGTCGTTTCGGCGGAGATGTGTTGCTTTTGTTTCGACGTGCTTTATTGCCATCTTTATGGATACCAGCCTCCTCGGACACCCAGGTTTACAAACGACCCCTAGTAAGTAACGTTAGCAAGATGGCTATTTCGACCCGCTTTGCTACAACAACAGATGGTGTGTTTCCTGCGTTCTGTGCTCGAGACAGTAAGTTTAAAGTCTTCGTGCTCATGGGCAAAGTTTTGCTCGTGGTCGTGTCGGTCTGATGCCGCTGTTGTCATGATAATTACTTTGTTTTATGTCCATACACACCAACTAACGTTACAGTAATTAATAGTTTACTTGCTAGCCCAGCTAATCCAAGCCCTCTCGATACAAAAGAGCCATTTTTCCAATCTCAAGTTTCCTAATAAAAATTAATTAATGAATACTCGTAAGTATAATTATATATATTTTTTTTAATTAACCGTCAAAATTACCGGAATCAGTATACATATTTGATAAATCAATCTAATTTGTGTGGTAAAAAGTTTTTTTGTTTGTTTGTTTGTTTTTTTAGATATGTAGTTTCGAAGGCTGAGAGTAAAAATAATCTGTCATTAATGCGCTCGTTAATTGGGTAATGTTAAAGCAATTTTTTTGTCTCTCTGAAAGAGATTAAATGGGTGTTAGCCTCCTCTTCTTTAAGCCTCTCTGCAAGCTAACATGCTAACCAACGCTAGCCGTCAAACACGATTCAGATTCGCCGAATATTTTCCTTTTTCTATTTATTAACTCTAAGTTATCTTTTTTTTTCCATTTCGTTAGATTTTTTTTTCTCCAAAAAACACCGAATGGTATTTCGTTTTGCTTCAATTTGAAGCGGCTGCCAGTGGTTAGCTTTAGTGAGCTAGGAAGCTAACAAAGCCCCAGAGTTGTTTACTTTTCCCCCAGATTCTTCTTTTGAAACCTCTCTCAGTACTCTTCGTTCAGTTTGCAGTCACACGTTGCGCAAGTTGCACCAATGCGAAGGTTCAACAATTCATCGATATCAGGACACGAAAGAATATTTAACTTGCATGTTAAGTGTTAAATCTACAGCGGTTTAATATTCTGCTATTTTGTCGCTCGCTAAAGACCGACTCTTTGGGATCTGGGACTCTTTCAGGGAAGCTTTCTCAATGTCAGTTGGTGTGTTGTAAATGATTATGTATTTGTGTGATGAAACAAAGAGATTTACTGTAGCCACAGTTCGAGTGCTGGGTTTTAAGAGCGTTCTTTATCTTATCCGGTTAGTCAAGGCTCGTCGAAGAGGCAGTGAATGAATGAATGAATGTCTTCACTGCAGTTCCTTCCTCTGCTTATTGTAACACTGCCCCTACTTAGACTGTGCACACAAACACACATACATGCATATATTTAGGCAATGCACACAAATATGACGCTGTTTTGTTAACACAGTGGTGTTGGCCATTTATGGACCAGTCATGTTCTTTAAATTTATTTAGACTGTGCACACAAACACACATAAGTAGGTAATTTTGCCAATAAAGTTACCCCCACCCCCCACCCCACCCACACAATTGCAATAGTACATAAGTGGAATTGTGACATGCTAAACTGATGATATAGCCAAAAATATTGATATAATTTAATATTAATTTCATACAGGGCACATTTTATGGAGTTTTTTTTTTAGTGTTTTATGATTGTTTTTTTTTTTTTTGGTTGTTGTTATTTTTTTGTGTGGTTTTTGATTTTGGGTTTTAAAATATGATCATGCACAATAAGGCATTAATATGTGCTTTATGAGTACTAAAACAGCCAATATGCTAGTAATATGCATGCTGATAAGCAACTAGTTAATAGTTAGAATAGTTTTCTCAACTAAAGTGTTACCAAAATAATAAATAAATATAGTCACATGAAGGCATGGGCAGGTATGAGATTTTGATGGTATGATAACCTTAACAAAAATATCACTGTTTCACTGTAAACACAACTTGTGGGGTCCTGTTCAGTAAACTCAAAAAAGCTTTGCAGCTGGTTGCTTTAATATTTTAAATTGACTCAACTGCTTTTTTCCCCGTTTAAATCTTCCATCCAGATTCTCAGCCATATTCTTGCATCCTCACATCATTTAAGAATACAAATGCACGAAGTACAATTACAAACCATACTGTAAATACAACACAAACAAGATTTTGTCATCATTACAGAAAGTATTTATTGCCATTCTGCAAAATGCACATTCAAAAGGAGCACAATTTGGTATGTGATTAGTTTTACTCCACTCAGAAAGGAGTGTACACGTGTCGATCTAAAACAATGACATTGGTTGATTTCCCTTGCTTTATTCTCAATATATAGTGACCGGCTCAGTATATTTTCATGCTGGTATAACATTTTATAACGATATGGGCCCTCATAATCAATATTACCTTACCTGAAATGTGTAATGTGTCCAACCCAGGCGAAACAGGAGAGAAATGCTGGACCTTAAAGTATTTTATTGCTACCTGACCTCAGCATGCATTTATAATTCTTGCAGTGACCATAAAAATGCTCACCTTCACCTTGAACCTAAAGGATTTTATATGACTTCAACAATAATGCCTCATGAAATGCAATTCATTTCAAACGCAAATCGACAAGAACACAGTGGAATTTATTACAACTCAGCCATTAAAGGAAAGGTTAATGTATTCTGTTGGTTTAACGGCAATTAAGTAAATTGTGGGAAAAAAGAAAAGAAAAAAAAAATCAAACATTTCAAGATTTAAAGCTAACCGATTGTAGGATATCAATAAATTAAGTGCAGCCAAATGGAATATTTTAGAACCGAAAGCCTTGTCCGATGGGCTGCTTGTCACAGGCACACTTGTCATTCAGCGTTATCTCTGGCTTGGGGTGGGTAGATGATACTCTCGCATATCATTGTGACAGTTGCCCCTCTTACAGGTTTGACAGTTTCACTTCCTGCCGCTAGAGGTTGTTATATTGGGTAAGTGCCTATATTAGACATTAAGGGGGCAGCTAGGAAGCATGGGCAGAGAAGCATATTGCAAACTCACATTTAAGTAAATAGCATTTCCAAAAGCTTAACTGAAGTTTTATGTTTATGCTGTGTTTCTGGAAAAAAAAAAAAAAAAAAAAAATAAAAAAAAATATATATATATATATATATATATATTATATATATATATATATATATATATATATATATATATATATATATATATATATTATTTAGTTACTTAATTTGTTCGGAGCTTGCACACTACCTTTAAGGCACTTTAACTTAGGGTTGAGCACTAAAAGGACTTTGAAAGACTGGGGAAGTGGTGATAGGATTTCACCACATGCCTTACCCGAGTTAAATTTCTTCTGTCCTTTTGTGGATTTTCCAGAGTTGAGAACCTGCCCAGTTGGAATAATCTGTGTTAAGTGTGCGTAATGGATAGTGCTGATTGATTTAATGCACACTGAGGGTGTGTTGTGGGGTGGTTTTGTTTTTGCAACATGCAGGAGTGTTTCTGAGTAACTGTCACTGATCCTCTGCTAGTTCTTGTTGTTTCCATGACGGCAGTGGCTTTAGTCTGACAACTGTTCTTTTATACTGATCCCTATGAAAATACCACCTCAGACCTCTTGTCTTTTGTCTCTGTCCACAATTTGCATGGCCATGTGCCTGTTTAGCTCAATGTCTTCAAGGCAGCCATGACATTGCTGTATTTTCAGTCAAATGTCTTTCCAGTTTTCCAGCCTTTCACAAAGGTTGTCATTTAAAAATAAATAAATAAATTACACTGTTAACAATCAGCATTTGCTGTATGAATGCAGTTAACATATTCAAAACCTGGGTACAATGAGGTGATGGTTTTTGGTGTATGAATATCAAGAGATCTTTTTTTTTTTTTCTCCATTATTAAACACCCATATAGTGGGTTTGTGTTTATGCAACAATAGGCTCCACTCTTTCCATCCAAATGAATCATATTCAGGGATACATGCTGCTATTCTTAGATTTTTTTCAAGTGGTTTATTTATTTTTTTTAAATGTTAAACGGGTAAAAACAGATTTTTGGCATTTATCAGCATATTTGTGTCCATGTAAACATGCTCATATTTTTCCAGCACATTAAAAGACCGTTGCCAGTTTGTTCCTGGCCAAAGGGCTTAGTCCTTAAATTTCCATCATGATCAACTGATACTCATCTTGTGCTTTAAACAGTGGCCTAAATTTTCTGTCATGGGAGCAGTTAACTATTGACAGCGACCTCAGGCCGTATATTGTTAATCCTTGTTCTCATTAACTCCATTTTTGTGTTAAAGGTGAGATTGGAAGTCTAACTAAGACTGTTAGGATGGCAACCATTGGATTCTGTATATGTTTAGAGAAGAACTTTTGCATCCAGCATCCTACACTTTATATTTCATGCCAGAGCAAGAAAAAAGAAAACAAACGTAATTCTTTAACATAAAAATATTGCCTAAAGAAGAGTGTATGTGTGTTATATCCATTTTGCTGATGATAAAGCTACAGAGCTGCGGTGCAGTAGTAGTTGTAGTATTATCGCTGAGCGGATCAGTTGCTTATGTTTAATATCAGTAGTTCATGTTTAAGTAAGTCATTGTGGGGTATGGACTGATATGTAAATAGAATTATAGCTCAATAAGAAAAGTGACAGCTTTGTCAACAGCCTGAAACCTTTGGGCCATTTTGAATTTAGTCGTGCATAGCATCATCTTGGCTAATACAATCCCTAGTATTTTAACAGTGAGATCAGGCAATACTGTGCCCTTTATCATACTTTTAGAAGTTAATAAGCTGCATTAAAATGTACAGAATTTTAGACCGTTTAAATATTGTCATACTAAAATGACATTAAAGGGTTAGTTCACCCAGTCATTAATGACTCACCCTCATGTCGTTCCAAACCCGTAAGACCTCCGTTCATCTTCGGAACACAGTTTAAGATATTTTAGATTTACTCCGAGGGCTTTCTGTCCCTCCATTGAAAATGTATGTACGGTATACTGTCCACGTCCAGAAAGGTAATAAAAACATCTTCAAAGTAGTCCATGTGACATCAGAGGGTCAGTTGGAATTTTTTGAAGCATCGAAAATACATTTTGGTCCAAAAATAGCAAAAACTACGACTTTATTCAGAATTTTTTTTTTTTTCAGCATTTATTCAATTAAGTTTACATTATTGAGGTTTTGTTATTTCAGGTTCGTGAACGAATCACTCGATGTAACCGGATCTTCTTGAACCAGTTCACCAAATCGAACTGAATCGTTTGAAATGGTTCGCGTCAACAAAAAGCATTAATCCACAAATGACTTAAGCTGTTTACTTTTTTAACATGGCTGACACTCCCTCTGAGTTCAAATAAACCAATATCCCGGAGTAATTCATTTACTCAAACAGTACACTGACTGAACTGCTGTGAAGAGAGAAGTGAAGATGAACACCGAGCCGAGCCGATAACGAACGAAACAGACTCGTTAACGAACAAGAACCGATTGATCGGTTTTCGGATCACCAGTACACGAACCAAGAACCGTTTCTGTCTACACTCCGATTCGAGAAGTGGAGCTGTGATCCGGTTACATCGAGTGATTCGTTCGCGAACCACAACACTGAGTGCTGTGGAACGCGCTCATAACAGACCCGGAAGAGAAGACAAGGCTGAATAAAGTTGTAGTTTTTGCTATTTTTGGACCAAAATGTATTTTAGATGCTTCAAAAACATTGTAGATGAGGCTGAATAAAGTTGTAGTTTTTGCTATTTTTGGACCAAAATGTATTTTCGATGCTTCAAAAAATTACATTTTCAATGGAGGGACAGAAAGCCCTGGGAGTAAATCTAAAATATCTTAAACTGTGTTCCGAAGATGAACAAAGGTCTTACGGGTTTGGAACGACATGAGGGTGAGTCATTCATGACATAATTTTAATATTTGGGTAAACTAACCCTTTAAAACCTTTAATGTCCACCTTTAATGTTAATCAGATTTCTTGGGGACCATTTCTCACTATTGACTAACTATTTTCTCTGACTTTTGCCTCAAAATCCTAATTTGCTGCTTATTAATAATTAGTAAGGAAGTTGTGAGGTTTCCGTGTGTGGTAGGGTTAAGGGACCTAAATATGCTCATCAGAATAAGGCATTAATATGTGCTTTATAAGTATTAATAAACAGCCTAGTAATTTGCATGTTTTTATTTTTAGCTTTTTGTAGCAATGTTATCACCGTCTTGCAATACTATAACCTGTGACGTCTCAGGGTTGCTTGAGTTTCACAGATAACAGTAGAGAGACTGTTGAAGTCAGACCGTGGAGGACAGATAGTGAAAGATGGAAACTGGAGTGCCACAGGGCTAGTGTACCTCAGGCGGTGGTGGGGCAAAACACATTTTTGCACATAACAATGTTTCTTCACATGAATCTTAGGACACCAGTGAAGTACAAAGCTTTGTTTACAAAATAATTGGTTAGCAGCCAAATGTTATACTTTGACCATGGAAACATTTGGATTTATGCCGAACAAAAACATACATTTGAATTCTGTTTGTGTGCTGGTCTCTCATTGTTACAGGAAGCGTTGTAAGTAATTTGTTGACATATAATGGTCACACTGACTGTGCACAGCAGCTGTTATATCTGAAATATTTTGTCTCATTGGTTTTAGTTTTTATCTCTTGTAACATTCGAAGTTTGTGTTTGTTTGACAAGGTAAGGCAGTCAAGTTTGTTTGTGCAGAGCCCTGGACGAGATGTGGGGGGAAAATGAAGGATAATGTAGCCATGAATAAATTATTTGTTCCCTCATTTTAGTTAAATCATGGCCAAACTATGAATTAGAAATTTCCACAAGAATGTGATAAGTAGGCCTGTGTGTTTTTGGATGGATCGTTGAATCATTGGCTCACTCGATTCGTCCAAAAACAGATTTGTTTTGGAATGAAACACAGCATTGCTGCCCTGAGATGCACAAATGTTCTGCTTCGCCTTTGTTTTTGTTGACAAAAAAAAACAAAAAAAAAACATTAAAACATGAACAATATTGTGTCTGAAATGTAGCTCCCTCAATATTAATGACTTGTTTGTTGACACGTGTCACATTTGCCAGTGCGCTTACACACTGATATTCAGGAAAACTGCACTCTTGCCTGTGTGATAGTACTTAATTATATAATAGCTAATTAATTTAAAAAACCAAAAACCAATTTTTGCTTTCACACCTTGAATTATGTGTTTATTCCAACTGCATTCTGATAGGTGTTCTTTTCCTTTCCAACAGCCCACTGTTTGTCACTTGGAAAATTGGCCGGGACAAGCGGTTAAGGGGTTGTATAGGTACATTTTCTGCCATGAATCTGCACTCAGGACTCAGGGAGTACACCCTTACCAGGTATGCCACATCTGTCTTTGAAATTCTGCTTTTCTCTCTGTAATGTGTCTCCATTCATATCATGAAATAACATGTTCAAGCTTGCTCATTTATTTCTGGGGGGTTCCAGCTCCCTTTATGTTATTTAGTTAACACATTGTCCCACAACAAACTCACACCATTGGTTGAACCTGAATTTTTTTTTTCTTATATTTTTAAGGGCTCAACGCTAAGGATTTTTCCTACTGGCCCGCTTGGGCCAGTGGTTCAAATTTTTACTTGCCCTGCCAATATTTTCACTAGCCCTGCCACAAAAAAAATATATATATGTATATATATAAATTATTTTTATATCACTTTTGTTCTAATAAATAAGCTTATATGACACCAAAATTTTAGATTAAATTTTATGATTCTCAATTCCAATTTCGATACCACTGCAAAAACTACTAGCCTAACAAATGTATAGTAGTCAACATTTGAAGTGGATCAAAAAAGTTCATTAAAATTGTCCTAAGACAAGAAGACAAGTTTGATGAAAGGTTTTGATCCACTTCAAATGTTGACTAGTGTAATTCAAACATTATTAAAGACAAGTGAACAGTTTGAATTGTGTACAAGTGTTGATTATTTTAGAATGTTGAATAGTGTAGTAAATTCATAAATGACAAACAATAGCAGAATTGAAAATATAGAAGAAAGATACAAATGAAATGATGCTTTAGGAAAAACAACAGACGGTCTGAATGAGACGCAAATTCACTCTCTGACAGCAGGTGGCAGTAATGGAACAGCAGCGATACAACGTTTCCTTGGTTACCACTGTAAACAAAGCTTATTAATACGACTTTAGATGCATTATACAGAGGCAAGATGAAAAGAAAACATCACATAAACTTTTCTGAAAACTCACTTCCCCACAGAGATACATTCAGATAAACTCACAATTCAATGTTCTGGATTTTCTTCCTGTATTTTCGGGCATTATGAACAGTCAGTTTGCTCTGCCTGTTACAGTGTTTTTCATCCTTACGTCCGCCTTCAGCATTTCTGGCCTCTGTTAACGGCCATTTACAGACTTTGTATATTTCCACACATTTTGGAAAATGATTGCATGCAGTTTGTGTGCAAGCCCGGAACAGAGATCGGTTGAAATAAAGCGAAAAATGGCAGATGAGTCATAGATTAATCATTGTTAAAGCTACAAAGATACTTGCCAAGATGGATATTTTTGCATACTTTTGCATGTATTTGCCCAGTCAAGCATAAGGAGGTGCCGAAAGAAACTCAATTTGGTGTTCGCACGTTGAGAGACATCTCTCTGTGTGCACGCTGTGAGTATTGAATGGAGTAGTCATTCTTGTCTTGCCTAAATGCTTTAAAATCGCTTGAGTTTTTAATTTAGCAAGGCTTTTAAAACACGTACAAATGATAAACTTTCGTAGCAGCGAAGTGACAAATTCCCAGTGACAAATTCGTCAACTGTCCCGAGCGTCATTCACGGTGGCCCTGGGCCATTGGGCAGTCCTTATCGTTGAGCCATGTCTTTTAAAATCATCATAGTGTTTATACCAGGGCTGCTAAAGGCTGTGTTCAAACTGCAGGAAAAAGTGACCTAAATCTGAATTTTGTGAGTCACAAATGTGACTTAGATAAGTATGAATTGCACAAACCACATAAAATCTGAAATTTTATTTTGATTAGTTATTATTCTCGTAAAACACCAGGACTTGCATTACATGTCAAATTTTAAACCTAAATTCAACACACAACAAATATTGTAGCTAAATAAATATTTTTCTACTCCACATTAATTGCATTCCATCTCTAGTGATAGGAATAACATTAATCAATTATGAGTCTCACATCCAGCATACCATTTGGTTTTCTTTTTTTTTTTTAGTAATTTCCACAAACCATCTTTCAGCTGTACTGAACTCATCCACCGGTTTACACTTTTCATGAGGAAGTCAATCTGCAGTTGGCTTACTTGAAGTTGCCTATGCACATTAACTAACACTTGTACTTGCACTGCCTATAAAGAACATCATCTCTCTCTCAAGCAGTTGCTTGACCTGGCTTCCAAGCTAGTCATGAATGGTAGAATGGAAGGATCACTATCCAGTTGCATATAGAACATAGGATCAGATAATTGAGATTTCACTTTAGAAATATTATTTAATCTATTCATCAAAACTAAACCACCGCCTTTATCTTCCAAATCACATCAGATTTTCTAGACAATTCTGTAAGAGTCCTGAAGTCCATAATGATCGTATACAGAATTTTTCAAGATGTTTTCATGAGTTGTTAACCACAGGACAAAAAGCACTGTGATCGTAAAGGTTGTTTAATATCAACCGAAGTGTATTGTTTTTGAAAACTGTTTTGGGGAAAGGAAAGTTGAAAGGAATCGGTGGGTGTGGTAGGAACATAAGACAGTAATTTATTGAGCTTTTTTTATTTTGCTGTTTGTAGGTAGGTGTGGTGGTTGTGGATAAATATAGGATTTTTTGCTTTGTTCTTGTACATCCTTTTCCTTATCATGGGTCGAATGTTTTGAACTTAGACGTTGAATCCTTCAATGTCTGTTCAAAGAATAGTATTATGGAAGAATCAACAGACGAATTAATCTTTTCTTTAAAGGGGTCCTATTATGCTTTTTCACTTTTTGAATTTAAGTCCGTGTGTAGTGTGTATGTTTGGGCATGAAAATGATCTACATAGTTACAAATCTCAAAGTCCACTCCAAAGGGAGATATTTCTTTTTTTAAAAAAAATCCCTTTTCAAGAACTACAACGAACGGCTCGTTTGAACTACAGCGTTGTTTTCCGGATTTTTGTGATGTTTCTTTTTTTGAAAATATTTTTTTATGAACCAGAGCAGACATAACTTTCTGCTTTGGTAAAGGGCGGGGCAGTACTGGAACGCCGTCTAAGCTGTTCACTAGTCACAACCCACTGAGACAGCTAACCAATCACAACAAATTTCATTTTTCGGAAGGTGGGCCTTCATCTAACCTGGAACTAATCGAGCCGTTTGTTGCAGGCTGGGGAGAAAGGTATTTTAATAATTTAAATTGTGTAAAATGAGATTTTTGAACCACCAAGCATGAGAGCATGTTCTAGTACACCCCCAAAACAAAATCAAGATTTTGTAAAAGAGCATAATAGTACTCCTTTAAGATCAGTGATTTCCTGCTTAATTTGAAACATTTCTTGTTGGGTGTATTCAGTGATCAAAACCATTACCTCCAAAGAAGCTTGTTGAGAATTTCGCACCATTTGGTACAGACGTCCTCATCATTATGACAAAGTCGATACATTCTGGATATGCAAATTCTCTTCACTCTCACATATTCGCTCAGGGTTTTACCGTGTCGCTTTAATCAAATCCCTTTCATATATCGAAATTTCAGTTTCTTCGTGTAGTCCTCATCCATAGAGATTGGTAAATCTGTGGGTCCAGAGTTGGGAAAAAGTATACGTTCTATGTCTTCATCTGTAAAAAAAAAAACGGGTTTGTGCCTGGATATCAGTAAGGCCCCTGATTTCTGCAAAGGTGGACATAATGTCACCGACCAAATCCAAGGTTGGGGGCTGCAACGACAAAGAATACAAATGAAGAGAATGGAGAAGCTTCATATAACCCAGATTGCACATCTGATTGCAGATTGGGTATTCTGACGACCACTTTCATACCTTTTATGGACCTTGACACTGTTATTTACTTGGCAGTGTATGGGACAGTCTCAAGCCTCCCGGTTTTCATCCAAAATATCTTAAATTTTTTTCCGAAGACGAGTTTTTACGGGTTTGGAATGTCATGGGGGTAAGTGATTAATGACCCTTTAAGATAACCCTTTAACCCTTTAAGATAAAAACAAATAAGATCCGCACATGAAAAATGGGCCAAAAAAGTCCACAACTAAAGTGCAGAAGTGCCTTTAGATGAATAATGTTGTTGTATGTAAAACATGAAAATTAAGGGTGCTTTCATACCTGTAGAGCAATTGCTTTGTTCCGAAATGGGGATTAAAATTACTTCTTCGTGCGGTTCGCTTTCACATGACAAAGTTTCTAAACGGACCAAATTGGTAATATAAGTCACGCGTGAGTAAACTTTATTTTCCGGGATTCCACTTAGCTGTCATGGCTGACATCATGGAATGACAACAGCTTCGCGGGCTTATTGTTGTTTTTTTTTAAGTAGCTGTTGTTATATTTATCATTTTGAGCAGGAGTCCAGGATTCATCGGGAAAACCTACTTGGAAGAAGAGCAATAAGACTCAATTTTCAATGGCGAAGATGTGCTCACCCACATTCACAGGTTCCTTTTGAGGTATTAGCAAAACAACAAAGCTAATGCTTTTCACGGAACTTACGTAATTACCCATTATACATTGTGATATAGCCTGGTTCGTTGGTCCGTTAGAACGGATTGCTTTCTCACTACAACCAGAGTTCGTTTTCAATCGAGCCAAGAACACCTCAGTCAGGTGATCTCGAACCGATTGTTTTGGCGCGGATCCAAGAGTGATTGGCATGTTCACTATTTGCCCAAACAAACTGAGCTAAGGGGGGAAACATGCCAGGTTATGAAACAATGGGCCAGGTGTGAAAGCACCCTTAATAAAGAAATTCTCTATAATAGTAAGAATGTACAAACTAAATGACATCGATTGGCCAATCAGAACTTAATATTATAATGAGTCCTGCACAAGCTAATGCCATATGTTACCTAGCATTAACAAAAAGACATCTTAATGAGAAACTTGTGGCCTCTCCTGTTGGTGCACAATTGTTTCAATGTCAGTCTCAAAGTTTGTACAGCCAACTTGCAGTAGCTGAAAGAGAGTGTCATCTGCCAGCTTGTTTCTCTCTTTCGATTCGATGTGCTTCATTGTTGAGAAGCTACTTTCACAGATTTAAGTGCTGCCAAACATGCTGCGCATTAACAGTGCAAAATCTCTGAGGAGGGGAAAACAGGACTCCAGTAGTATATTATAATAAAAATCTCAGGAGCACATAGAGATGTGAAACCGTTTGGGCCGTCCTTGTAACTGTGTGTTCAGATTATTCAGATACAAGGTCATGTCTGTGAGAAAGGCCATGTCACAACAAAGATATTCTGGATCCCGTTGTTTGCAGCAGTAAGCACTCGTGTCCAACTTCACATTGTCCTCCAGAAACAAAGGAATTTCATTATGCAGTGCAAAGAATCTTTCCAGACTCTTCACATGGCTCATCCATCTGATGTCAGTATGCACCAGTGAATCCCCATAAGCAGCACTGACTTCATCCAAAAAGGCAGCAAACTTCCTGTGATTGAGCGCCCTGTTTCCACCTTGAATAAGATTAGTGAATTTTGACACTTCATTCATGACATGTCCAGAGTCTTTTGCACACAGGGCCTCCTGTAGCAAATAATATTTGTTACTGATCACGTAGTGTAACAGTTTATTTTATGTAAGTTAAAAAAAAAAAAAAATAAGCCTACTAACCTGTTATTGCAGTGCAGTACTGGACAGTTAATGGCACTCTTCTTAAGAAGCCCAGCAAATCCAGATTTTGTTCCTTGCATTGCTGGTGCTCCATCAGTAACAACAGCAGACAATTTAGCAAAGCCCCATAACTCACCATATTTTTAACAGCTTTGAAAATATCCTCTCCCTTTGTGGTGCCATGTAATGAAGCCAAGTTTAACAGCTTCTCTTGAATATCAAAGTTCTCTGTGATCTTTCATGCAAAGATCAGGAGCTGACTGATATCTGTCACATCTGTGCTTTCATCCGGGGTGAGAGAGAATTACCTGTAATTGTTGATTGTGTGTTTCAGCTTTTCTTGGATTTGACATTGGATGTCAGAAATTCGATGTGCTATTGTTTGTTGTGACAAGGATACAGATTCAAAGTTCTTGGCCATTTTCTTGTCTCCAAATGCTTTAGCCATCTCAATTGTGCACTGCTTTACAATTTCGCAAGCACAAGTGAAACCGCATAAGATGCCTTTAGTGAATAATTTATTAATGATTCTTGCACCATCATGAATTTGGCAAAAAGGTTTTGCTGATGAGATAATTTTCCTTTTAAATCTGAGATGAGAGCAACTCTGGCATCACCAGTGTATTTTTCATACTGCTCTTTGTGAGCAGTGGTGTAATGGCGACTTATCATTACAGATTTTGTTTCCAAACAAACTATGCACATGAGGGCCCCCTTGAACTTGGTTAAAAGATAATGTTTTCCATCTCGCTTCTCAAATGTATCAGAATTGACCAGAGTATAATATGGTACTGGCCACCAGTTGCCCATCCCTGATTTAGAGTGACTAGATCCAATCACTAAAATGTATGGTTATTCCAGTTGCGAATGGGGCCAATAAGTTCAAGTCAGTATCAATGCAATTCTCAAATTCTTAGAATTTTTTCCCCATATTTTTCCAAGCCCTGTTGGATGTTTTTGGTCAGTCATTCATACAGGAATGATTTGTTTTTATATCCTGCATGCCTACTTCCTGAATATGCCTAAAAGAGCTTACCAAAACTTGCTAAGAGCTTACCATGTTCTGTGCACACACTGATGGAGGAATAGTCAAGCTTTAATCTGCTTCTCACAGTAAATGAAATAGTGGAGAAAAACATAAGTATCAGTGGACTTCTCACATTAGGAGACCGCTACATGGAGTACGGAGCAATTGATTTGAAAGTAGCACCGTTATGGCACAGCTATTAGCTATGTTTTTGTGAATCTTAAAATTTTTCATCATGACATAGGTGCTGATCCCATAGTTCCCTGAGGAGCACCCACAGAAAAACATGAGATATTCTTTTTTTAACTTTAACCAATTAAAAGAATGAAAAAAAAAACTCTCGGATTGGTAAATCTCATATCAGGTCCTTGCGGGTGGTTAAACACATAAATAACTTTTTAGAGTGCCTAGTTAAGTTTACTTTTTGTTCCCAAAATCAGCAACTAATCTCAAAAAATGCAAGCACTGAATCAGACATTATTAATGATATTGACCTTTTGTTCATTTGTTATTTAGGGTTGACGCACACTGGCAGAAAACGCCAATGCCTCATGCCATTCAAGGATTGATGATCAATGCACAAACGTGATGGAGCATCATTATATGCATTATATCATTATATGAATAATGTAGTTTATACCACAATAGTTATTTTGCTGTAAATGTTACTAAATTAAAATGTATATTCCAGTGAAATTTCACAATTGACAATATCAATTCTGATATTTCAGCAAAAAAAAAAAACACTGTCAACTGTGGACCAGATGTTCCATGATAAACCAGTATAATGTTATTAATGTGTTGCCATTTTTGAATAAACCTTTTGGAGATTAACACTACATTCCATTGATTTCTAATAGTTAGTTTTCTAGTTTTGTTTAAGGCAAGAAAATCATACATTTGGCAGCCATTTCATTAATACCTTGCAAGATGGCCATTTTTACCAAGAAATGCATTGGTGTGAGCATTTGAAAGCAGTCTCCTGTCAGTATCACAGCTCTTGGGAATTGAATTGAACCAGTACCGATACTACAAAAAATCTCTAGTATTGTTACTGACAGAGAAGATGCCAAAGGAAACCCACCTTCTTATTCTTCCTCTCACTGTTGATCTTTCTTTGGGGATGGATTTTCCTTGTGGCATCTTCTCTTTCTGAGACATTATCACCTCCTCTCCTGTGTCTGCCATTTTTTGTGCCTCTGAATCTAGATAGACTCACTAGTCAGCTTCCCTAGGTTGTTAGGCAACTAGTCATTCTGACTGATCCCTAAATGAATGTGTGTAGCCATTCATACCCATAAGTACTTGTTAACTGCGATTGGCCGTCTACTCTAGTAGACTTTTTTTTTTAATTGTAAATCTTGCCTTCATGTCCTCTTCACAGTGCCCTTAAAGACAGTCGCTTTCCCCCCATGACGAGGGACGAGCTGCCGCGCCTCTTCTGCTCAGTGTCTCTGCTCACCAACTTTGAGGATGTTGGTGATTACCTAGACTGGGAGGTAAGAGCGCAGAAGCTATTACCATCTGTTATTCACAAAATTAAACAAACAAACTCTCTGTGCACTTAAGGGTTTTTGCTGCAAGCATTTTGGTAATAAATGTCACTTACCACTAAATAACTGTTCCCTGAAGAGCCAGTAGGTGTCTGTTCACTGAATCATTTGCATGAGTTTTTAGGCCTTGTCAATTTAAATGTTTGAAGTCTGGCTCATGTGGTCCAACAGAGATTGGACCACCATTTGAAATAGTGGTTGACCGATAATGTTTTTTGACAGCTGATGCCGATATCTTGGAAAGCAGAGGGCCGATATAAAGACGATATAATCTTTTTTTTTTTTTAATTTATATTTAAGAAATTGGAAATCATTTGACAATGGATTAAAAAAATAAATGTGTAAAATAAACATACTTGTACTTTAGATGACGAAGTATTTTTCACAAATAAATATTTTATAAAAATATAATGAATAAGGAAGTTAACACTGTAACCAACAGGCCACTCATATTCTGGGAAGTTTGTGTGCATCGGCAATCATATTTTCAAATAAAGCCAAGTTAACACTCATTTTACATACAGCACACAGAGAAAGTGTCATGAATATGACAGTGGACAAATGCATAAAGCAAGGCATAATTTGCAATCACGAGTTTAATGTTTAAAGCATTCAATTATCACAGACCGACCGTCACACAGAGAACACCCGATCATGCTGCATAAATATGCACACGTCACAAGATCTCACAGCTGGATTCGAGTAAGTTTGTGACATTAAATATTCATTAGTCATTCAAAGATTTGTTAAAATTATATAAATGCGTATTTGCTTAATGCTGACGGCAAACAAGAAAGTATTATGTTTGCCTTTCTACAGTCGTGGCCAAAAGTTTTGAGAATTACATAAATATTGGAAATTGGTAAAGTTGCTGCTTAAGTTTTTATAATGGCAATTTGCATATACTCCAGAATGTTATGAAGAGTAATCAGATGAATTGCATAGTCCTTCTTTGCCATGAAAATTAACTTAATCCAAAAAAAAAACCTTTCCACTGCATTTCATTGCTGTCATTAAAGGACCTGCTGAGATCATTTCAGTAATCATCGTTAACTCAGGTGAGAATGTTGACGAGCACAAGGCTGGAGATCATTATGTCAGGCTGATTGGGTTAGAATGGCAGACTTGACATGTTAAAAGGAGGGTGATGCTTGAAATCATTGTTCTTCCATTGTTAACCATGGTGACCTGCAAAGAAACGCGTGCAGTCATCATTGCGTTGCATAAAAATGGCTTCACAGGCAAGGATATTGTGGCTACCAAGATTGCATCTAAATCAACAATTTATAGGTTCATCAAGAACTTCAAGGAAAGAGGTTCAATTCTTGTAAAGAAGGCTTCAGGGCGTCCAAGAAAGTCCAGCAAGTTCCAGGATCGTCTCCTAAAGAGGATTCAGCTGCGGGATCGGAGCGCCACCAGTGCAGAGCTTGCTCAGGAATGGCAGCAGGCAGGTGTGAGCATATCTGCACGCACAGTGAGGCGAAGACTTTTGGAAGATGGCCTGGTGTCAAGAAGTGCAGCAAAGAAGCCACTTCTCTCCAAAAAAAAACATCAGGGACAGATTGATCTTCTGCAGAAAGTATAGTGAATGGACTGCTGAGGACTGGGGCAAAGTCATATTCTCCGATGAAGCCCCTTTCCGATTGTTTGGGGCATCTGGAAAAAGGCTTGTCCGGAGAAGAAAAGTTGAGCGCTACCATCAGTCCTGTGTCATGCCAACAGTAAAGCATCCTGACTCCATTCATGTGTGGGGTTGCTTCTCATCCAACGGAGTGGGCTCACTCACAATTCTGCCCAAAAACACAGCCATAAATAAAGAATGGTACCAAAGCACCCTCCAACAGCAACTTCTTCCAACAACCCAACAACAGTTTGGTGAAGAACAATGCATTTTCCAGCACGATGGAGCACCGTGCCATAAGGCAAAAGTGATAACTAAGTGGCTCGGGGACCAGAATGTTGAAATTTTGGGTCCATGGCCTGGAAACTCCCCAGATCTTAATCCCATTGAGAACTTGTGGTCAATCCTCAAGAGGCGGGGGTGGACAAACAAAAACCCACTAATTCTGACAAACTCCAAGAAGTTATTATGAAAGAATGGGTTGCTATCAGTCAGGATTTGGCCCAGAAGTAGATTGAGAGCATGCCCAGTCGAATTGCAGAGGTCCTGAAAAAGAAGGGCCAACACTGCAAATACTGACTCTTTGCATAAATGTCATGTAATTGTCGATAAAAGCCTTTGAAACGTATGAAGTGCTTGTAATTATATTTCAGTACATCACAGAAACAACTGAAACAAAGATCTAAAAGCTGTTTAGCAGCAAACTTTTTGAAAACTAATATTTATGTAATTCTCAAAACTTTTGGCCATGACTGTATTACTAATAATATAAAAGCAATCCATATAATACTTTCTGTATACATTAATTCCTTTGTTTAACCATTCTATCTGAATATTTGACAGACTTCTATCCGTATTAGAGAGAACTGTTAACAACGACAGTAAACAAGAGGGAGAATGTGAGCACTATGTGCTCAGGCGCTGCTGCCATTCTCAGCAGCGTCAAAATAAAAGTCCCACCTCGAACACATCGGCCAAGCAGAAAAACTTATCGGCCTTGGCGATATATCGGTCGACCACTAATTTGAAATGGGAAGTCTGAACTTTTAACCTGACCAGGCAGCAAGAAAAAAGCTTTAGCATGATATGCAGTGCTTGCAAAATCGCAAGTCTGATGTTCCAGGGCTATTGTGTTCTCCACTCGGGCGACCAAAATGTATCACCGCCCTGCCCAACAGGCCATCTTTATACAGGGCTCCCTCGGGTCCTTAAAGGGGTCATGAAATGAGAAACCAAATTTGCCTTGATCTTTTGGAATATAAGAGGTCTTTGTACCATTAAAACGTCCTGCAAGTTTCATAGCTTAAGACGTCCTCCCCATTATAAACGAGCCATTTATTTAATCAAGCTCTAAATACAGCTCGTTCTGGATCCATGGTAAGAAGTGACGTCACGGTGCGAAGTGAGGTTCCAACCATTTGCATATGACCGCCTCCAGCACAAGACAACTACGCTCATTTCGTATCGTTTTCGCGCCGCGCGCCTCACAAGTGTTCAGTCGACGGACAGCGAGTGGGTCTGTGTACAGGAAAATTACAATGCCACGCAGATGTGCTCAAACATATAAGGTTTTATCATTGCAAGAGCCATCGCTTCGAATGCACCACCCGCTACTAAACAGTTACGCTCAATCCGCAAATGTTCTGGCTGGGGATGTTAATAATTGAGCCATAGGCGCTGTCGTTAGCCAATCATAACAGCGGGAGTTAACACTGAACTCTTAAAGGAGAAACAACCCAAAAACAGACTGTTTGAATCAAAGGATGAGAAACAGGGTGGGAAAATGTCATAATTCACTACATTTTAAAAGTTTTTTTAAAAAAAAACTATAGTAATACTATAATTGCACCTAGGGGACCATAATAATAAAATAAAAAAAACCATGTCATGACCCCTTTAAAAACTCTTCAATTTAGTTGTCAAATTTAAGGCCATAAAAGTCTTAAATACCTTACATGGTATAAGAAAAGTCTTAAAAAGGTCTTAAATTTGGGGACGGAAAGACAAAAATTGATGTGATTTCATTAAATAAATATGAGCTGTACGTTTCAAAGCCAAAACGCGATGCGGGTGTTTTTATATGAATGTGTCTCTGAAGGGAACCAACTGTCTTCAGAAAAGTTTTGCAATAAACTTTTTCAATAATGCATGATAAAGCAGCATTTATGAGTGCAACGCTGCTTTGTGACAGTTGTTATTGGGGAAAACCGCTTTATTTCTGCTGTTTCAAAAACCCCACCTAGTGGCAGTAAAATAATTTGCATACAGATAACTGATTTTAATTTTCAATAAGCCCTTCTATTGTTTTTGTTCAGAACAATGTGGAAATCAACTATTTTTACAAAGCAAACACAGAGTTGTAAATGTGAAAGAAGCTAATGTGTTTTTACAAATCTAAACAATTAAGACACTAAGATATGAAGTTTTAAATAACAGATCTATCCGGTCCTCGAATCTGATTGGCTGAGAGGATTGCAATATTCTAGTGATATCAGAACTCCAACCGTTTCACCGTTTGTAGAACTCCACTTGTAGTATTTCTTACAGCAAGTGTATTTCGTATGCCCAAATCCACAAAAAATTTATAAATAATACTTTTTTGTGTGTGTGTGTGTCACAGAATGTAGTTTTTAGAGTTTTTTTATAGGCAAAATGTAGTTGTTTAGACTTCAAATATGTGGTTTGGTATTAAAGATTAACAAAAACAAATTAGCTTAATTTTTGGATATGTGAGCTCCAGGGCGTCAGCGCCCATTCAGCGCTCATGAACCTGCCGAGAACAGCCTCACCTCGGCCAGATCTTCTGAAATTTGCTGTTGGCTCTGATGTCTCTATAGTGGTTAAACATGAGATGTAATTCGTTTTGGGTAATTCTAATTCGGAGTCTTTGGTCTCATTAATCTATTATTTGTTCCACGTCAAATAGTTTTGCCTTTTTACTTTTGACTGAATTGCATAGCAACTTTTATGATGGCTGTTGTTGTTCTTTGGTAAATATATATTATTATTATTCAATAAATAATATTTTATATAAATAGTAGTATTTAATTATAGTGTTTGTTTAGTATTGGGAGATGATGTGTGTGTTTGTGATGGTGATTTTAGTTACATTGTTTCGCCATTAGATTGTTTTTATGAGTGTGTCAGCAGTAAAGTCTTTTATATTGAAAGAGACTGAAACTGTTGTAAACAAGGAAGTTCTTTTTACTTTTAACAACAGCTTGTAAGAAGCAGTTAACAAATGCAATGAGCAGCACAGTCATCTGAAATCACTCTTAACAGATGAAAGGAGAGTACGACGAAGATAGTGCTTTCCTCAGTGGACATTCAGATTAATGTTTTATATATGAGATTGAGCTGAAGAATGTTGTATCAGCTGCAGGTAATCACACTCGCTCAGTTCATCTCTCTCATAATACTCTACTCCACATAATACACTGCTTTTAATACAGTAATACAATAAGCTTTTAATGACGCAACTAAATGTTCCTACGTTACTAGTTCTAAAGTGATGTTTTCGAATTAGTAACGGAGGCTAATTCTCAGCTCAGCTGTTAAACTGTCAAACTCAGATATGAATCTGTGGCGGAAGGAAGTAGTTCTGCACAAAAGAGAGTTTTTAAAGACACTCTGTTGTTGTTTCGTATGTATTTACACACTCGTCCGTCGAACTGTTGTATAAACGCAATATCACACTTGTAGTCATGAGATATGGCTGTATATCGGCACGCTGTGATTACATACGGCTGAATCTGAGCCGATATACAGCCATATCTCACTTCTACTCGTGTGATATTGCTCATATGTTTTAAATTAATATAATAATGTATATGTTTGACTCATCCCATTTCTTAATGGTTTAAAGGCTGAAATGTGATGTTTATCATTTTATAAGAGTTTTTTTTTTTAATTGTGAAAACCAGTATATGAACTGTAAATCTGTCATTTTACAGTTTAATATGTTACCTGTTCATGTTATTAATTTTATTTGTGCAGGTCTTAAAAAGGGTAATAAAAAGCCTTACCTTTTTTTTTTTACAGATAACCTGTAAATTGTGAAATAAAATTCCTTCCTTGATATGTGTGTTTTGAAAATGTTTTTGATTGACATTTCAATTCCTATCCAATTTTCTATATAATTTTTTTTTTATTTTTTTTTTTATTTGCAAGCATTGACTGTCTTGCATATGTTATGCTGGTTTAAAGAGTCGTAAATGAAAATATAGCTGCAAGCAACGAGGATGGGCACAACCATCTGTGCCGCCGCCACCCTATGGCTTCAGGAAAACAAAGCACAGTGGGCACATGCATTTTACCTTCTGGTAGTCTGTGGTTGTCAGTGCCTGAAAAACTTTTTTTTTTAAACATTTTTCAGAATGGTATGATACTTGATGACTTTAGTCGCACTTGGGAAAAATCTTATTGGTCTTAAAGCCATACCTTGTACCTCAATAGGAAATAAAAAGAAAAGTATAAACATGTTTGAACAAACAAATTAGAAAAGCTGCTGTTCGTCACGGAGCTCAGTCTGGAGCTCAAAACTAAGACTCAAGGACCGCTCACATACTCCCATTCGCAGCCCTCAGCCTACCATGTCAACAAATGGTCTGGCCAGTGCAGCCTGTTGATGGACGGCTTGCAAATTTGTGTGATCTGAGAGTGAATGTGGGCTGTGCAGAATTAGCTGCTCACTGCATCCTTGCTTTCAAATGAAGCACAGGCCTACTGACTTAGCCTGGCATTATACTGTGGAAGCTTGATGATTCAGGCCATGCAAACATACATGTGTGCTTGTAGAGACACACACTCTCTGTATACACTGTCCTTAGTGACCAACAACAGTGCAGACAGAAATGTGCCCTGGGTGAGGAGTGATGATGATGTCTTGTGTATTGTGCGTTCATCTTTTTTGTAGAGTTTGCAGAGTTGGGGGATGTTAGTTTTAGCGTTTCCTTACTGTAAGCTGACTGAGACTTTCATGCAGAGTGGGGTGCTGTACTTGGCTTGCAAGCATTTAACAGCCACATCCAGATAATAGACAGTCCCACCTTAAGGTCACACTTTAGTTTGGGGACTAATTCTCACTATTAACTTTTGCCTTAACTTTTAATTTACTGCTTATTAATAGTTAGTAAGGCAGTTGATAAGTTTAGAAATGAGGTAGGAGTCTTGTTAATAGTCACTCAAAAGTTTTTTAGAAAAACTAATGTTGTCTGATTAGTCCAACCCCAAACTTATAAACTTACAAACTAAATAAACCTGTAATCTACACTTTTTTTTTGTTTCTCTGCTTTGTCTCCCTCTTAAAACCGTATGATAGGATGTGTATCATGCAAATAGCAGTCGTCAATCCTCTTGCCACATCTGCATTCTTTTTCTGTCTGTACACACAACCATCTTTTGTAGTTCTGCTGCCATTCCATGTGCATTCATGCCTTTTGTCAACAGTGACCGAATTCAGAGCTAGACTGCGTTCACACAAACCCAGAGGCAAAATAGTGAACCAGAAGTGTATCTCTGCTTTAGGAATCCTTCACTTGTAGTGTTTGTCATTGCAAGCATCACCATTGCTCGTACCAAGGGTTAGGGATTTGTACAGTCTGATTTCTTTAAGTAATGAAAGAGATGAAAAATCCCATAGAAATGCACTGGCTGCATATACGTACAATAGGCAGAATAATTGCAACAAAAAGAAAAAAGGTGGAGATAAGGTTAGAAAGCATGAAGATTGCTGTGTCTGAGCAACGTGTTATGACAACATCACCGTCTCCTATAGTCTTATGCTGTATGAAAATAAACAGTAAATAAATGACTTTCAGGTAATTCGTAGCAAAATTGTGTATCAAATATTGTAAATGGACTAGAACAGACCTCATTAGTTCTTCAGCGTCATGCCCATTCGAGCAGCTTCTTTTCCTTTAAATGGCACTTGGCAAACTCACTAGAAGGACTTGCAATGTTTTTGTTTTGGTCTGTGTGACTTCGCCCTCTGCCAATGCACCTGGTATTATTTTGACACCCCAGGTTGCCAGTTGGCGTTAAAAGTTTATTTGCAGCCGTTGAAGCCAACAAAACTAACTGGGTCAGAGATCGCAGATTCTACCTGGCCTAAAAATCCACGGCATCCAACTAAAAAGCTCTGTGACCTTCTGTTGTCAAATGTGCTTGTTCCTGTTGCGTGTCCTTGCAGCCCATGCGAGTGTCTGTCTCTGAAGAGGAAGGGGCGGGAGAAATGGCTCTCTCCAATATTTTGAATTTGGACTACAAGCAGGCATCTATGATGTATAATTATGTTTATTTGGTTTCATATTTCATTTGTCAGTATGTCTGTCTCTTCCTGTCCCTTTTAAAGAAAGCGGGAGCGGAACTGATTGCAGATGCACAGATGAAATTTTTCCTCTCTCAGCAACCTATTCTTACAATTTTGATGTCATTTTCAGCACCAAAGTAACAGTATTTGTCAATTACACAAAGGTCAAGTATGGAAAAAATATACATGATTTTTCAAGATGTCTTTATTTCCTAGGTGGGTGTTCACGGCATTAGGATAGAATTTTTTAGTGAAAAAGGATCAAAGCGCACCGCCACCTACCTGCCAGAGGTTGCGAAGGAGCAAGGTGAGAATAAAATACACTTGCCTGATTTCTGTTTGTGATGTCTTGAATTACATTAGAAATGAGATGCAGACCAAAAAGTAACAATCAGTATGAAAGAACGTGATTGAATTTGTTTTGTCTTGATAGGATGGGACCACATTCAGACCATAGATTCCTTACTTCGAAAGGGAGGTTACAAAGCTCCCATCACAAATGACTTCAGGAAGACTATTAAACTGACCAGGTGAGAGAATTGAACATTTTGAACAATTTTTTTTATTTGTAAATTTTTATTTATTTTTTTTGTATTTTTTTGGTTATTTTTTGGTATGGGAATATTTTGGTATTTTTGTGAAAGTTACTTTTAAAAGTAATGCATTACATTATCATAATACTCCCTAAGAAAGTAACTAATTGCGTTATGGAAAGTAATGTGCTATGATACTTTTGTGTTACTTTTTCTCATCTGGGCTGGACTTGCTTGTTTGTTTTTGATATAAAAAAGTTATATTCTTGGCAAATGTAAAAGCCCTTTCACACCAAAAGTGAAATGAATAAGCCTCAGGCTGAAGGAAATCTAAATTCACGTCTGTACAGAAGAGGGCGCAGCTCAAACCTTTCAGCTGTGCTTCCGTTCTGGATTGCCTGAAGAAAGGTTCAACATTCTTAATAAAAAAAAAAAAAAAGTGTTTTATCTAAAGCAATTTATGCTCATTAGTATGGTTGAATTGGATCGTCGAAGGTAAGCAGCAAAGACAATGCTTAATAAAATTGAATTAAATGCATAAAGGATGTTTGTGTTATTGTACATAATTTTTGCAGGTTTGCATCATTTTCTGAGTTTGCATTTCACAGTGTTTATTAATTTTGAGAAATAGTGAATGAGTAAATGCATGTTCTCATTTAGTCTAGATCTACAGTAACTCAAAAAAATACATTTTTGCACAATATGTGCACAGTGAAAGACTTTGGCAAGCAGTGCCACTTTCAGTGCCGCCTCTGTTCTGTCTGAGATGACAGATAACAAACACCGTGGCAGGTGTGGATTTTGAAGTATGTCCATTGTCCTACTTTATTTGTAGATGAGATTCATTTAAAACTCATTCCCTTCATAACACTTACGTTAGCTGCAGTGTTTCCGGTTTGGGGATTTTGTCACCAAATTTACTTAGCAATGTTCTCATTGTTGCTGCAACTTTTTATTAATGTTTTGAGACAAGGAGCTATTTTGGTGATATTTAAAGGGTTAGTTCACCAAAAAATGAAAATTAACCTTGAAGCATCCTAGGTGTATATGACTTTCTTCTTTCAGACGAATCCAGTCAGAGTTATATAAAAAATTGTCCTGGCTATTCCAAGCTGTATCATTGCAGTCAGCGAGTGTTATAGTTGAACCGTCCACAAGTCATCAAATAAGGCGCGCGCATTCATAATAAAACATGCCGCACATGGCTCTGGGGGATGAATAAAGACCCCCTTTAGCAAATCCATGTGTATTTGTAAGAAAAATATCCATATTTCTAACGTAATAAACACTTTTCTCTCACTTCATCTATCTGTCATACACTGAAGCAGTTCCGATGGATGACGCAAGACGCAGCGCGTTGCGTTATTAGTGACGAAAGCAGAGAGAGAACAAAATAAAATGCTGGTCATGAATTAGAAGGATTTGTAAAGAAAAATGTCAGAGGATTTCGATATAAACCAAGAGGAGATTTGTTTTCCTTTGCTCCTATAATTAAACTCGCAAGACTAGCATATCTCAAAGGTGCGCGCTGTGCGTATGTTGCTGCGTCATCCGCTGGAACTGCTTCAGTGTCAGGGGCAGTCAGCGGAAGTGAGAGAAAAATTGTTTATTACATTTGAAATATGGATATTTTTCTAAAAACACATGGATTCACTAAAGGGGGTCTTTATTCATCCCCCGGAGCCATCTGCGGCATGTTTTATTATGAATGTGTGCGCTTTATTTGACGATTTGTGGACCGTTCAACTGCAACACCCGCTGACTGCAACGATAGAGCCTGGAATAGCCAGGACAATTTTTAATATAACTCTGACTGGATCCGTCTGAAAGAAGAAAGTCACATACACCTAGGATGACTCGAAGATGAGTAAAACACACATTTTTGGATGAACTAACCCTTGAAGTACATTTACCTTTTTTTTTTTTAAACAGTCAAAATAAATAAGGCAGACATTCTGCATTTTCTCTGTGCTCTCATTATTTCTCATGTAAATATAAATGAAATCACAACAGCCATTGTCTTTGTGTATGGTAGTTTTGTCAAATGATGTCTTTATTTATTAATCTGTATTTTAGCAGAGTAGCAGATTGGAAGTGTCTGCAAAGTCTTTATGGGTTCCGTTCTCTGACAACAGAAACAAAAATACAGTTTTTTGTAATAGAGAAAGTTACCAGATATGTACAGTTTTACAGCTATCCACAGGTCTGTTGTGCACATTACTTCAAGCGTCTTTCACTGTTCTGGTGCTTACCCCTTTTTCCACCGTTGTTTTAGGTACCGTAGTGAAAAGATGACCGTGAGCTACGCAGAATACATCGCCCACCGCCAGCATCATCACTACCAGAATGGCATCGGGCACCCTCTCCCTCCGTACAACCATTATTCCTGACAGCGAGCCGCATGACCAGTCACTGGACCTCTCGGCGGACATCTTTCCGGGAGAGCCCGCCCCCTCATGGTCTAGCTATCTGTACTACTGTACCATTTTATGATGATAGTTTCCGTTGCCATGTCGACAGTCAGTTGGAGGCATGGCAGCGGGTGGCAAATAAGCATTAGGTGATTATAAAGCGAAAAAAAACAGATTCATTTCTTTGTATTCATTTAGTTTTTGCAGCATATATATATACTTATATATATCAACCCCTTCCCTTTTTTAAGCAAATAAACAAATACTATGTTTTGTTTTTTCAACAAATTTCCTAAAATCAGGTTTCTCAGTCTGTGGATGGAAATAAGTCATATTAAATGTTGGAGTAGTTATGCTTTTGCTCAGATTTTATGTACGCTCAGCTTTAGTGACTTGCTCAGTTTTTTTCCCTCCTCTTTTATTGTTTCTTATTAGTTTGACTTTTATATCATATAGGCAGACACAGGGTTTAAGGGATTCTGGTTCCTCTCTGTGCAGTTCCTCGTGAGTGGTGATTTTGTTTTCCGTTCTTGTTTATCGTGAGCATTGTTGGGTTCTGCAGTGTGGCCGAGTTTGGCAGTGAAGTGAACTAGTCAAGTGTTGTTGTATTTTTTTTTCCTCTCAGATTATTGAAACCACTATCTTAAATTAGCTTTTGGGTTCACCAGAATATTTTCCCCATGATGTAAAAGCCTGTTGCTCTTAGCATTACTCGAGTTGATTTGAACTGAACTAACTTCGATAAACAGTAAGCCCTTTTTTGTCTAGTGTTGCTAGGAAAAATGTCTCTTATTTAGTTTCTCATGGTGATGTGTTGTATTAGTGTTTCTTAGTGTTGTTTGTGAGACTGAAAGTATAGGTCTGTACTCAGAGTAAGGGTGTAAATGGATAGTCAGAGAGACATCAGATTCAAGTCGGTCTGTTTTGTATCGCTCCTGTTTTGTCACACAGAGAGGAAAACCTTTGTGAGAGACCAAGGTCAAATGACAGGGACAAGCTAAAAAAAAAAAAAGCCATACTCTTTTTAATGCATGCTGTGGCAGGGAGGTTGCTCTAAATAGCTGTTTTTAATTAATTTCTCTCCTGGTCTGTTTACCTGGCGCGGGAATCTTCACTCTCAGGAGGATGCTTCAGAAAGCTCTTTGTTTAGTTTTTAATGATCTGTAGGGGTGCACGATAAATATCGGCCGATAATTAGTGCGCATCTCGTCAGTAAAGACGCTGATAATGAACGTGGATTTGCGCAGCTTGTCAGTTAACAACGGCTCTGTGTAGTAACAGCTGCTCTATGTGAAATCATGGATTTGATGGGATTTTTACCGCTGATTAGAGAACCGGCTTTACTGACGAGATGCGCATTAATTATCGGCCGATATTTATCGTGCACCCCTAATGATCTGGTAATATGGATGAATATGTCCGTTTCTGTCTCGCATGGCAACAATGTTTACACCTCCATACGAACGCGCAGACTTTACAGTTGAGAAGATAACTAATTTGATTAATGTTGTCATGTCACACCAGGGAGTTTTTCATTGGGAACTATGGTTGTAACTGTTTTCATAGTTTTCTCACTGACGATTTATACACTATTAGACCCATTTTCAACTCTTGCTCTGTGTTATTTTGAGACAGCTTTTTTCTTTTCTTTTTTTTTTCAAAGACCAGAAGGTAGACTGAATATCACGTGTTATATCGTCTGTAGAAGCAGTGGACTCACTTTTCGACCACTTCTGAAAGGAAAATAATGGGAGAGGTTCTTGTGAAAATCGGGTTTTGTTTTCATATGCAAAATGTTAAGGGCTTTTGGGGTTCCATCCACAGTCGTTATCCAGCTCACTAAAACCTAAAAAAAAAAAAACCTGATTTCAGTTGTTTTGCCTTAAAAATGGTTATGATGTGGACCAGCAAATATTGCCCTGAGTGCTCAACTACCTTCACAACATGAAGGTTTTGACCAGCGACTTTTGGGCAAAGATGCCTGTTAACAGTCAAGTGTTTATTACTGCCCAGCCGTGACTGTTTTTCATCTGATTAATCTAAACCCCACCTACCAGGATGTAGGTCAGTTAAGAAAAGTGACACATTTGTGGTCTCGGTCTTTAACAACCCTTTAAATATCAGATTTTTTTTAAACCCCGTTTTTGTGTTTCTAGTTGGACGATCAGGGCCTCGTTTGTTGGTCCATTAAAACAGCACAAACTAAACATTTTTTTCTGCTGCAAAATCAACTAAGTCTTTGCATTTGAAATCTGATGTATTGACCATTGGAATACATTTGTTGCATGAATAAGAGGCCTCCTGTTAAATATGGCATGCTTGTTTCACTGCTATATAGATATGAGAAAAAAAGACTATATAAAATGGTGCTATCGGACCTCATGTCGGGGGCGGTCGCAGTAAATGTGACTGGTCATGCGGACTCATCGATCATATCAGACTTTATTATTATCCTCAATATATGCAGATCTGTTTTACAGGTGTTTTTTTTTTTTTCCTATCAGTGTAATCTCCTGCAGGTTTGAAAGGACAAGTAGTGACGAGTCTAACCCCATCTTTCCCTCATGGCCTGGGGGATTCGGGCATATGCTTAACATCTCATCTGTTATAGATGTGCACATTTACGCAATATACAATTACCCCGGAGTCTCACTCCTTGTGGATGTTTGCGTTCAAGTACAGTTGCCTCCATATGGCCAAAACTACAGCGATTAATGAGGTTCAGTAAGCCGAGTTAACTTTGCTAACAACATTTGTTCAAATATCATCGGTTCGTTCGGTTGCAAGACACGCTATGTGATGAAAGACACGTTGGTTCTGTCAGATGTCTATACATTTTAGAGTTGTGAAATGACTGCAAATGGAACGAAGTATTTTCATGATTCCTAGAGTAGTTTGAACATGCACTTTGAGGACATTAGCAATCCCAGGCGCATTTGAACACTGTAGAAACTCCCAGTACCCGTCCTACAGTTACATTGCTCAAAGATCGGTTCAAAAACCATTTTCTCGCTACACTGTCTTTGGGTTTCTGTCATTTTTAACAACACAAATGGGATTAGTGTTTGGTGTGTATAGCAAATGCTTATTTTAGGCATAAATGTTGGGTTGTAACACCTGCAGACGAGCTTGGCGCTCGCTGTTGAACCCATAGTCCTTTGAAAGTCATTTGGCTCATGTTACCTTTGTGTGTTCAACCGAACCAAAGATGCCTCCAGCCATGTCCAAATGCTGCTCTACAGACCTGCCTTCCTGTCCTTCCAAAAACCTTCCCTGCAAGAGAAATGTCTTGTGTTCTGTGTATCTTTTTTTTTTTTTTTTTTTTTACAATTTCTAATGTTGTTTTAGGATTTTAGCTACCTAAGTTCAATGAATTTTCATTGTAGCTGTCTTTGAGACCTTGCACGATGTCAATGACCGTAATACTAGGTTGCACTTTGTTATTTTTTATTTTATTTTGTTTTCATCATTGTTGTTGTTGTTATTATATATTTTTGTAAAGAAAGAGAACCCCATAGCGTGCCTCTTAGATTTATGGGTTTCTTAATGTTTTTTTTTTTTCTTCTTTTTTCCTAAGACCAGCAGTTATACTTTATACAGAAGATGAGTTAATCCTTATTTTTAAATGCAATTTAAAGAAAAAATAAAAAGCCTCTTTTCTTTACTCTGGACCCAGTAGCTGCACTGGCATACAATCGCACTGATAGATATGGGGGAAAAAGTATAACTAATAATAATAATGATGAAGATGATTTAAAAAAAAAAAAATATGTAAGAAATACAATAAATTTGTTTGAAAACTTTTTTGTAAAAAAAAAAAAAAATAGTAAACACAATGACTGTTTTTGTATATCGAGTTAATTCTTTTCAAAATAATAATATTTTGGACCTAGTTTCTAAATTATTTTAGTGGTTTTCTATGTTCTGGAACTTTGAGAAGATGAGTTTTGAACATGCCCTTCGATGACTGACAGCTTGCAGTGTTGTCATTGCGGGCACCGGGGGTTGCCTGGTGTAGCCCCATATGCCCACCACTTTTTGTTTCTATTTTGATTTTGGATTCTTTCTTCCTTTCATAACTTGAAATAGTTAAAGTAACGACTTGGAAAAAAATAAAAAATAAAAAATATATATATATATATAAAAACAACTCCCATGTAGAACTAGATCATTTATCCCCACTGAATTGCTGTTAGTGTGATGAGACTTGAAATGGGCATTTATTATGAATATGGTAGTATGGCTCCAAAAAAAAAAAAAAAAAAAAAAAAAAAAAAAAGACAAAAATTACAAAATCTACACCAAAAAAAAGAAAGAAAGAAAAAGTGTTGGGGGGTGGGGGGATAGATGGGTTATATGTGAGCTATGGCTGTGGCAATGATAATGTAGTTTTAAAACATTATTGTTATTACCTTTTAAATCATTTATCCAATAAAAAAAATAATTCTGAAAGAATAAGGCATTGGGTGTCTTTTTATTTTTTATTTATTTTTTTGACACCTTGTGAAACCAAGACAGTCTTCATCAATGACATGTTGGAGAAGACCTTTAATATAGATAAAAACATGTACAAAAATGACACCAAAACAGACAGGTTTCCCTTTCAGTCAAGTTACATACATTGAAATGAGAGTGAGCCCATAATTCACTAGACTGCTCAAATTGGCATTTCTTGCAAGACTGCAACAGCCACAAACTGTTCAGCAAATCTTAGTTTCTGGGTTTGACATGCAAACAACTGGGAAAACACGTGATCAGAGCAGTTTTGGGACTAATCAAAAGAGCCCCTAACATGGTTGGTAACGGAACTTATTTTTCCTTCATTTTACTACATATTGGACTTTTTTGTGTATACATGTGAACATACAAAAAAACGATATAATTTCCCATGGGTAATATGATCAGTAGAGCATGTGAACTTGATCAAACAGCAAGTGGAATCACTTTAGGCCAACAGAAAATGTTTAGTGGACGTGACCACAGCTAATAGCTTCAGCTTCAAATTTAGTCATAACTATTTACAGTTTCAAAGAAAGGGAGTGCGGGGGGGCTGGAAACAGACTCTGGAAAATCTCCTAGACGTACAGTACCACTACATTTATGCTTTCCACAACAGGTCTACAATATTAACAATGTCATTTTGAGACAATCTATCAAAACTGCCTCACCAGCATGCAAGGCGTGAGGAAATTCAGCATTTATAACTGCGCAGCAGATGAGTAAAAGAAACTGGGTTGGCCCTGTTGAATGTAACTAAAGAAGGCAACTTGAGAAGAAAGGTTACATCAGTTCTGAGTTCAATGAATCTTCAGTTTGCTAAACATTAAAACTAAAAAGAACAAGGCAAGGTTTATGTTGCTTGAGTCCTGCACCTATGGAGTTAAAACAGTCTTTAGATATAATGATCCAGCTTTGAGAAACCACGTTTGGACCAAACAACAAAAATATAAAAAAGGTACTAATGTTATATATATGTAGCCTATATCTATGTACTACACTTTTTTTTTTTTTTTTTTTTTCTGGAAGATGGACAGTTCAGGTTTTTGTTTTTGTAAGTGTGATGATGATGATAATAGTACTACTTCTTGTTGCGTAGATGTGCTATATCCAATAAATAGCGGCATGTGGGAGCGGTGTGCTGCGAGAGGATGGTCAGAGCCTTGCCGTGCAATAACGTCAGTGCAGTCTGGTGGCCCGTCGCCCACACTCGGTACCATGGTCCATAGAAGGGGTCAGAGACAGCAGGACACAGCATGTTGTTCAGATTCACTTCTGTCAACTGGTGGGAAGCAAAAATACAAGACTGAGTTAGCATAGGGCCACAATAACTAAAGCAAAACATGCATGTGTGAAACTTAGAATGGAAACACTTTAAAGACCAATTCTCATTATTAACTAGTTGCTTATTAGCATATTACTAGCACATTGGCTGGTTTTTTTTTGTTGCACATATTAATGCTGAAGTGTGAACCATAGAACTACATGAACAGCATATATGATTCCAGCAGAGTTTGCTTAATTACATGCTTCATTTTATGCTAGAAGTCACTTAATCACACTTCTACGTCTGAAAAATGTCAAATAGTAGCGAGAAATAACTATAAAAATAAGCCCGTACCAATGGCAGATGACAGATAGTTCAAAATGGTGTCATGTTATTCTAATGCATATTTTGTTTTAAGGGGAGTGCACAAGACTAGTGTATGTGTACCTGCAATACTTCAGATTCTGACCACCAGTTTTATTAAAGATATGCAAGATTAGAATGCATACATGCCACATTAAAGAATTACATTTAGACTACAAATTGCATGCATGCACTTTAGTGTCTGATACAATCAGGAACCAATTGATGTTTTTAAATAAAGTAATATTTCCAGTCCAGAGATGATCATTTCAAAATTACTGGTTTGATCATCTTAAAAGAGTCATATCCTCCAAGTGATTAGACAGCACTACACTGACAAGCCACAACAATAAAACAAGGTCAAAACAGCTCTGATGCATCGAGACATGAACAAGACCCCTGAAAGCATCCTGTGGTCTCTGGCACCAAGACATTAGCAGCAAGGTGGGGCCTCCATGGATCCATGGATTTGTTGGTCCAGAGCATCTCGTAGATGCTCAAGGCAACACCATGAACTCAAACCATTCCTGAACTTTTTTTGCATTGTGGCAAGTGCATTATACTGCTAAAAGAGGCCAATGCCATCAGGGAACACTTATTTCCATGAAGGATACAGCAACAATTTTTAGGTAGGTGGTGCCCAAGGCTTCTATGCAGAGTATATCCCTGCCTCGGTCAGCCAGCCTTCATAGTGCATCCTGCTGCCATCTCTTTCCTATGTAAATGACGTGCACACACCCGACCATCCACAAGATTTAAGAAAATGGGATTCATCAGACCAGGCTTCTTCCATTGCTTCATGGTCCAGTTACTCACTTGCCCATTATATGTGTTTTCGGTGATGAACAGGGGCCATCATGGGCTCTCTGACGGTCAGTGGATATGCAGCAAACACTGATGCACTGTTCTGACATCTTTCTATCATGGCCAGCATGAAGGTTTTCAGCAATCTGAGCTACAGTAGCTCCTCTGTGTGATCTGAACAGACACCCCAGAAGACTTGCCTTTTTTTCTCAAGTGCAAGTTTATATTTCGCAATTCAAATGTCAACTGTGAGATGTAAACTCGGAATGGCAAGACAAAAAGTCGCAATTACCATTTCTTTTTTTTTTTTTATGGGCTTCCATATGACATTTAACTCTTATGAAAACGAAAACTAATTCTAGAAAAATGGCATAGAACTTGTGCTGCATAATGCACTACTTACTGTACCAATGAGGTCATGTGACAAAGCAGTGGAATGTTGTAGAATGTGTACTCTTTCACTTAAATACAGTGGGAAGCATGCAGTGTATACTATGCAGCATTCAGTAAGTAGTAAGCAAGCATTCCATTTCTAACAAAGTCATAAGCTACCAACTCTTACTATTTCTTCCATATTTCTATGGCAGAAATACAAAGAGTAGTATGCTGTTCTGAATTATTTAGCAGTAGTGTTTGATTGTCATACCATTCCAAGGCCCTGGAGGAACAAAAAGTGGTAGAGGAAGAGGACGCCCGTGGACAGCAGCGCCCACCACATGTCTCTGAGTGGCTCTGGCTTATACACACCTGACAAATGAGACACATGACAGTCTTTAAAGATCTCTCCAAGTCAGAAAAGTATGATTATCTGGATGCTTGATCATTTGTTTTAAAGGAATATTCTGGGTTCAGTAGAGGTTAAGCTACATCTGTTACAACATGGAACGTCAAGTCCTTCAAACAAACAAAATTGTGATTACAGGAAAGCGCTTACAATGGGGGCAAGACCACGCACCTGGATAAACATTGCAATAGGGTTTCAAAAATATAACCACAAAACTTGAGAATTATAGGGTAAGATAGGACAAAATCTGTTACCATTAAACAGATACTACTTTATTTTGTTGTGAAAAGTTAAAGTGCAGTTATAAATGTCTGACACAACTGGGAATCAGGGAATTATTATATATTATTCCTATTAATTGCATGGGTGCATCTCAAAAGTATACATTATTCATCATAACCCGTTGATGACTGAGGCAAATCATTTAATCTGAACTTAATCTGTTGCTTATTTTACAAAAGCACAATGTTTTTTTGATATTGCGAGCGCATACAAATAAAAGTAGACCTTTTACAGTTTTAAATTATGTATTACTCAGTAATCTGTACGATCGAAAATTGCTGTTTTCAGGAAAAAATGCAATTTATCATTCAAGTTGCTGTTAAATATTAAATTACTGAAAATTACTGAGTGTCACTGCTCTACTGGCATATACTTTACTCTGAACAAGTGAAGCATCATTCTGACCTAACTGTCATTTCGCAACTGACATAGCTGGATGAGCTCTATAAATAATGCAGCACTGATTTCTACAGTACTATAGCTCACTTTTCAACTGAAACACGTCATCAGGGAAGCTAAAACGCTATCGTGGTGCACGTGGATAACGGCTGATATGATGATGTGGGGCAAAAGCTCCAGCACTACGACTTTTTGACCAAACCTCAGAAACTCACCTCCTTTTCTGAAGAGGTAGACTGGCACAAGATACAGCATGGAGTGCTGAATATAGTAGATCTCCTTCTCAAATGGAAGCTGTGATGGGAGAAAAAAAAAAGCATGTTTAGAAGACAAAACATACATGTTCTAGCCTTATTTGGTGTTAGCATGATTTGAACAGAGCGCTTAACTTACTAGTTGTTGGAATATACTCACCAGTCGAGTGTTGACTACTGGGAAGAGAAGCGCTAGAAGGGCTCCATTCAGCATATGAACCTGAAGCCTTCAAAACAGAAAACACGGAAAGCTCACAGCAACAGTACATCTAAAACACTACAGGATCTAAAGTTCAACTGAACGAGGGAAAGCAGTGACATTCTATTAATCTAACAAAGAAATGCCATCAATCTGACAAATATCAGAAATATCATTCAAAACCTGAAGCTGTTATAGGTCAAAACCAACTAGCAAACAAAACAACAACCTATTAATCACATGCTGCCTTAAAGCAACAACATATGCATTCTGCACAGAGAAGGCAATTCCTAAAAATATATTTAAGTTGATGCTATGAAATAAAATAGCATCAAATCTAATTTAATATATGCTGAAAATTTTATTTAAACAATTTTGGTGATTTTCATTAAGATTGTTTGTTTTTAGAAGTATTTGTTTGTGTTTTTAGGCTTATTGGATAATTACTTTATTTTTTCAATGTGGAAATAAGCTTTTTCCTGTTAATGTGAAAGTTTCATTCACAGCTACAGCAGTAAATAACTAGAAGTGCATTGCAAAACTATATGCACTACAAACCAAGTGTGTTTATGATAACAATAGTATATTAATATAATATGATAACAAACAGAGCTGGAGTGTGGCTCATTTTTGTCCAAAAGTTTACAGAAAATATACAGAAAAAAGAACAAATGACATACTAAACTTCTTAAACATTCTGCAATCGAACTTATGAATGGGCACAGCTGAAAAATACATCACATTCAAATGAAAAAGCCAAGAAATTATAATAAATATCAGACAGCAGTATGGATTATGCTCTTTTATGAAATATTGCTCCATATAAATCTTGATCTTGAAAACTTTTTTTCATTATTTGGAAAGGGGACTGATTGTGAGCAGAGCAGGGTCGGAAATAAATGGGGGCATCTGGTAAAAATGCCACCAAAATAAACGAAAATGCACCACAAATTTAAGACAACTGGGCAAAAAAGTTAATATATTATGGATGTGTGATTAAAATGAAATGTAAAAATGAATGAAAAGTGTTAGTTCGCAAAATGACACTAAGATCTGCGTGATGCAACCGATTTCTTTTTATTTTGTGTTTTTGTACCATTGAGCCTTATAACTAATCACTCACGTTTCTGTTGAGCTTATGAATGCAATGGCCAATCAGAGGCACTTGTATTAGTCAGCACTGAAAATGATGAAAAACGGCTGCCTGCCAGATTATGCCTCTCCTCATTCCCAAGTATGGTTACATTTAGGATTAGAAAATCACGTAGAGGCTTCAATGAGCGGGGTAATCATTTGGCAAGGAGCCGCAATTTGGCACAAAACCACTTTGCCACTCCGGGCCTGATAACAGATACAGAGGAGTGCTACTTGTATGACACTCGCTGCTGCCTATATGTAAAGCATTCGATAACTTAGCAGATTCCATTACAGTTAGGATGCTACTTTAAAATGCAACTGTGTATGTGTAATTTTGATGCATTGATAAACTCTTCATTAGACAACTATTTATACAGGAACTGTTTTTATCAAATAAGTTTTGTTCATGTGCAGCGTAGGTTCATTTTTCTTTGTACTGAGCATGACAGGTATCACCTTACAGTATGTACAGGAATGGAGGCTGTTTTAAGTATCAGTCTTCACCTTCTCATAACATTAGACAAAACTACAATGCACCAGCAATATAGATGGCTATATGTATTTCTATTAATTTGTCCAGCATCAACTGTAAACTATTTTTACCATTCCAGAATACTTCAACAGTTCAGCTAACGTTTTATATATCTGTGCATGGCATTACATTATTGTTTTCTACATAGCAATCCAACAATGCCATGTATTCTACATAACAATGCCAAGTGTACCAACTGACATTTAAAAAAAAACAAAAAAACAATTCATGGATATTTAGTACTTCCACTTTTAAGCTACATGGTTTTCTGTGTCATCATAAATAATATCAGAGTTTACACGTAGTAAATTTGTAAACTTTTTTTTCTTTTAAAGAACTATCCATCTTTTAACAAACTCTGTGACAGAAAAAGTTGGATGTGTAACCATTTAAAGTTACAAAACTGTAAGATGGTTATGTTACAATAACAACAGCATAGGCGAATGGACTATTGGCTTAAATTTGCATTATATGAGAGTTAGTGGAGCTCTCAGGGGGGACTGTGGGAATACAAAGGATGTGGTTAAGTTGTCACCTCTGAGTCTGTGTATACGAGGCTCACCTTTAAGGACCGCCCACTGAATGCCTACAAAATACAATCTCCTGGAGGACCGGAGCCCCGCGGAGTTTTGTTCCAACCTTGCTCCAACACACATACCTCGTCTTATTCAAATAAGCCTGAACTACTTGATTAGCTGGATCAGGTGTGTTTAATTAGGGTTAAACTTAAACTCTTCAGGGCACACCAAGCCAACTTCATAGAACTAGAGGGGACAATTGCAGACAGTGTTGTTGCCTCATGTCTGCAAAGCAGTGCTTGAATGCACCGCACAAACTACAGCCGACTGCAAACTAGCAAGTGTGTTCTGCGCCTGCTTGTCTGTATCAGCAGCTATCAATAATCTATATTCATCATTCAAAAGGAGAAACACAAACAAAGCGGCGCTTGCTTACAACTTTGAATATCAGTTATGCTGATAACTTTCTTCAAGTTAACTGGCTTATGTTGTTATGAAACAACCGGCATATTAAAATGCTTGGGTAACATTACATAACATTAGAACAGCCTTCTGTCGGTGCCGTCTTGATTTACGTGCTTGATTTTATCACTTTTGCTTTAATGCTCACGCACTGACTCGTTTGCTGAACTGAACAGCCAATCAGAGTTTAGTAATATAACTACATTTTAAAGCAATAATATTATTTTCAGTTATGTTTCCACCATTTTTTACATTTCCTGTTGGATTTTGGTTCAAACTCTTTTCTGAAACACAGTAGGAACATGAACAGCTTCTCTGGTGTTGAATTCAAGTTAGTTCTAATAAGCTGGTCTAAAACAGCCCATTACTGTGCTCAGAGATAACCTCATTAGCACTCATTTGGAAACAAGCATCTGATGCCATGGCCACTAGTTTACATGGTAATACACACGTTAAAAGATTAATTTCCTTCCAGAATTAAAAATGTCCTGATAATTTACTCACGCCCGTGTCATCCAAAATGTTCACGTCTTTCTTTCTTCAGTCGCAAAAGAAATGTAAAAACATCAAAATGTAGAAAAGCAAGGATTCAAGCTCATGTGATTCATTTTGAAAGAAATCAATTTATAATGTGATGAATCTAAAACTCTGGGGTTGTTAATCATTTATTGCCATCTGGTGACATTACCAATTCAGCATGTCTCACATCCAAGACATTAAAAGCTCCTGTGAGGAATTTAGCATCACCGTGTCATTATAATGAAAAGTCAAAACAGGGACATTAACACCGCTCTGTTAAAATTGCAAAGGCTTTACAAAAGAGCTGATGTGACATTAGTTGAGTATATATCATAGCAATTGTTCACCATTATTAAACGTGGTATAATATTAATTATCAAGTCAAGTCATGTTTATTTACGTATTGCTTTACAGTATACTGATTGCTTTAAAATAGCTTTGCATCATGTCCTTATTAGATAGGATTGTGTTAAAATTCCAATGACAAGCAACACTTAGATCTTACACTCAGGTCTACTGGCCAAATATTTATGTCAACAAAAATGATTCATGCATCTTGTTATTATGTGTGATTATGTTTCATTTCAGTGTGATTAGGCTTTTGTGGACAACAAACAGATGCCTTTTGCCTTCAAATATAACACGAATCCAGAATAAGGTTTAACTTATTACTTATTTATTCAACAATCTTTTAATGTCAAGGTGAAATTCTTGGCTGGTGGCCCGTACTATAGGAAGGAATATGACACACTCACCTTAAGTTGTTGTTGTTATTATTAATATTATTATTTCTAAAGTCTAAAATCATTACACTTTTGAGGTTGTGAATGAATCCTCAGCCATAGAGTCAGACAATTCTCAAAATTAAAAGCCACATTAAGTATTACTTGTAATGTGTTACCCCCAACACTGCTGCTAAGTATCCTGAACATTCACAGAAAAAGGTGTTAAAAGGCTATTTTAGGAAGAGTCTGGTGATATGCATAGGTTTGCATTCCTCATATGCTGGAGAGGCCAAACACTACTGTAGTTACTGTCACTAGACTTAAAGGGTTACTCCACCGCAAAATGAAAATTTTGTCAAAATTTTGTCATTAATCACTTACCTCCATGTCGTTCCAAACCCGTAAAAGCTTAGCTCGTCTTCGGAAAACAATTTAAGATATTTTGGATGAAAACCCGGAGGCTTGTGACTGTCCCATAGACTGCCAAGTAAATAACAGTGTCAAGGTCCAGGAAAGTATGAAAAGCATCGTCAGAATACTCCATCTGCCATCAGCGCCATTTTGGCAGTACGCAGACGGCGTACGCTCTTCTGTTTCAGCTGCGCAGTGCCGTTTTCTTTTAAACCAAAGCGTAAATACACGTAAAAACATATCCTTGTGGCGCGGCTGATACAGAAGAGTGTACGCCATCTGTGTACTGCTCAGAATTGCCAAAATGGCGCTACGCTGATTTGGAGAGACACAGAGGAGAGGAATTGTTGAATAAAGTCATTATTTTAGTACAAAGAGTATTCTCGTCACTTCAACGTTATCCTTGAACCTGATGATGGCAGATGGAGTATTCTGACTATGCTTTTCATACTTTCCTGACCTTGACACTGTTATTTACTTGGCGTCTAGACAGTCACAAGCCTCCCGGTTTTTCATCCAAAATATCATACATTGTGTTCCGAAGACGAACAAAGCTTTTACAGGTTTGGAATGACATGGGGGTAAGTGATTAAAGACAAAATTTGCATTTTGGGATGGAGTATCCCTTTAAATTGCACGAGAAGACAAAGACTATAAAAAAAAAATTGCACAGTTCTCTGCAGTGCAACCTGTCACAGAGTACTTACCTAAAAATAACCATGGCAGTTTTACAGGGGGGACATGCAAGCAGGAAGATCTGCAAAAGAGAGAGTGATAAAGCTCAATAACAATGACTCCTTTGGACAAAGCAGCTAAAGTAGTAATGCAAACGACTTGACATGAGCGTGAGTAAATGATGACAGAAATTTTACAAACTCAACAAGAGGATAGCAATTCCAAATAAATGCTGAAACTAAACTCTGAACAACCACTGCTGCAAAGACAAGACTACTCATGCAACCGTCAGAGCTGCTGTAAATGAGGGTATGGTGTACCTAAGGTATTGGAGGTTTATAAATGAAATCTTTTGGCCAAGGGCCATGCCGTGCATATCTTATCAGAACAAGTTCATCATTTTCAGTGGCTGAGTGTTAATCAAACAGACATTCAGCTACTGAAAAGATCTGGAGATAACGTGACACCATTTCGCACCAGCTCAGCGTTGCATGGAGAACTACCAAAACAACTTTTGTAACGGTTTTATTATTGCAATAATAATCCGTATACACCTATAAATTCCCTGATCATCTTTATTTTCCTTATTTATTCTCTGTAATGCAAAAACACTTGTTTAACAATACCATCAACATAAACTTAAAATTACAGCTCTAAAAACTGAGCAATCTTTCTGAATAAAGTGTTTTACATAAATATTTAAAATAAATGTTAATATTAAAATAAATTTCAGTGTTTAAAATTATAGAGACATTTGTTTATGAGAAAACAATTTGTTGGTTCTGATCTGAGTCAGAATGTTCCATGTGGTCTTTTCTCTCAGTAGTGAAAAAGGCAACTAAGGATGGCCACAAGCCATATCTAATCTAGGGGTAATGAGATCACAAACTGACATAATTTAGTATCTGTTGGGAGGGTTGCCAGGATATGGAGAGCAGTCTGGGAGCATGGCACAAAAAGTAACTGCTAACTGTTCAACTGGTTTATTTGACCACTAATGTAACAACATAGCATAACTCCGGAGACATCTGCTATGAATCTAAAAATGAAAAAAGTGAGAGTGAAGAAACATCGAAGTGTGTCATGTCTAGTTTAGTTCGAGTAGGAAAATATTTCATTCAGTCTACCACAAAAAAAAAAAATAATAATTATGAAAAAAAAAAAAAAAAAATGAAAAAGTCCTTTCTGCTGGTTAAAGGAATTGTTAAGTCAAAATAAAAATTAGGTCATGATTTTCTAACCCTCATGTTGTTTCTAACCATGTTTTTTTATTTATTTTTTTTATCTGTCTTTCCTGACACACACACACACACACACACACACACACACACACACACACACACACACACACAAAAGAAATGTATCAGAATGTGCATGCTTTTCTCCATATAACTAACGTGAATAGAGAGCTATTGATAACTTTCTCATGAACAGACTGAAGTTATTATTCACTCCTAATCTTCTGCTTCATCAATACATCATCCATGTTTTCACATAATCAGATATATACAAACATCATTGGTGCATCATCTCATGTATCGTAAGTGATCATGGCCTTGACATTTAGATTGCTTTGTTTTTCACAAGGCAGAGGAGGAAATATTGTGACAATATGTTAGCAGGAAGGACGTTCTTACGTTCAAAACATGTTTGCTATTGCTACAGTGTAATGTATCGTTACATTCTGTATAAACTGAAGGATTTGAAAAGTATGTTAATTTCCCCAAATCTCCCTGTGTATTATTTTATTTAAAGCCTGGCAAAAAGACGGGCAGTCTGGAGTTGGACTCCGCAAATGCAGCGAGGATTTATCTAGTTGCTTATTATATGGGAAAGCCTCACCTAGAAAAGCTGGACAATAAAAAATGTAAAATGCTTATGCCTGAGTAGGCTGGGCAGTATATCAAATATTTACACCTGATTAAGAGGGTGATATATAATAAAGCAACACTGGTGATTCCATGGTGCTACTTATTTTACTTCAGCTTTATTTGTGTAGTGCATTATGAAATAGAGAACAGGGAAGCAATAGAATCAATGATGCAAACTTTGTCAAATCAAAATTCTGCTGTACAGCAGCTCTCAAATAACAATAGTGTTTTAGCAGGTTGAATCATGAAGGCAGTAGCCAGTAACAGACCGCTGGCTTATCAATGGCCAGGAATGTGCAACAAATATGAGAATATCAAGACAGAGAGATGTTCCAAAGATTTGCATGAAATATTTTAACAAAGATTTATGTTACTATTAATGTTTATTAACAATGTTGCTGTATTGGTGAATTTAACTGTAACAATTCCAAAACTAGGTCATTACTTTGCTTAAACAGCATTTATTAATCTAGGTCAAGGGAACCTAATTATTATTATTATTTTTTTTTTTGTGTGTGTGTGTGTGTGTGTGTGTGTGTGTGTGTGTGTGTGTGTGTGTGTGTGTGTGTGTCATCCGAAACCCTTAGAAGGGAAATATTATTTACTTTTATCCCCTGAAATTAAATTCATCTCTGGCACATGTTGCGATTTGATCTGAAATTACATTTTAAGGGTCATATGATGCTATTTAAATTTTTCCTTTCTCTTTGGAGTGTTACAAGCTCTTGGTGCATAAAGAAGATCTGTAAATCTGCAAAGACAAAAGTCTCAAATCCAAAGAGATATTCTTTATTAAAGTTAAAGTCAACTACGCCCTCCTAAAATGGCTTGTTTAAACACACCCCCACGTCTACGTCACAATGAGGGAAGATTTGCATAACGCCGCCCAAAATGTTCACGCAAAGAAATAAGGCGTAACTTATTCTCGCTGTTGCTGCTGCCGCCATGTTATTGAGACTCCATGTGTTCTATTGTGAAATCAAAACTACTTTGTTTGGCCTTCCAAAAGAGGACACAATTGGAAATCTCTGAATTCTGACTCACAGTCTGTAATATATTTTCATATGTAAAGGATTTGCCACTGATGATTCAAACGCAGTGTAGAGCAGCGGTTGTTGTTTGTCATTTCTCCGATCACAAATGCAGACATGGTTTTATGTTTGCGCAGCGCGATACGCAACGTAACATGTAAAAAGACTTCAGACGGTAATTGTTTCTCATGTGGACGTCTGTAAAAAATAAATTTACATATCACCTCAGTGATAAAACTCATGGATACGGATGGCGATCTATTCACAGAGGAGGAGTGAGTTCTGTGATCCTACGAACCTGGGAACGTGCTGCTCACGTGACCAGTCACATAACTGTCTGCAGTAAATAAATTGAATATGTCAAGATTTCATTGACATCTTTTTTAAAGACTTTCATTTTCCAAAGTGATACTCCACCCAAAAAATGAAAATTAATTTACTCACCCTCCATCCTAGATGCTTGTTAGAAGTGATTCGCATGCACAGAGGACCTAAATAACGTGAGGAAATGATGACAGAATATTCATTTTTGGGTGAAGTATACCTTTAAGGACCATTCAGGAAATCACATAACATGACTCAATAAACCATCAACCATTTATGTTCTTGCTAGTAGACTAAAGTGCACATATCACATGCACAGTGTAATTTATTAGTCATGCATTCGAAATCTACATGCATCTTTGAGATAATAATTTTTAATGGGATTAATATGCTTTAAGCAATGCAACTAAAATGTTACTAATTATCATAGGTAACTAACCAGCATTTAGTGTAAATGCATTATTTTCTTCAAGTCTTGAATTTTTCTATGAGATTCATACTTCCCATGTCAGATTTTTTACAGAGTAAAAAAATAAATGTTTTTCACAGTATATATATTTTTAAATCATTAAGATTGTTAATGATTAAAAACAACCCCCATTAAAGTAATTCCATTTTGTTTTCATGTTTTTATATATATATATATATATATATGTGTGTGTGTGTGTGTGTGTGTGTGTGTGTGTGTGTGTGTGTGTGTGTGTGTGTGTGTATAAAGCCTGAATATAAAAGCGATTACTCTTCTTTCAGCCGGTACATCTAAACTTACTTGAAAAATGTACATCAGTTTAAACAGCTGTAATAAAGTGGACAAAAAATGACAACACTTCCTCCCTCATTTCCTATGTTTTGAAAGCCAGATAACTGTAAGAGAGGAACTGCAAATGAGACCAAGGTCAGAATTAAACCTATACGTGTAGTGCAATGTAAGAACATTTCTTAAATTAGTGGTGCATGCAATGACATCCAAAGCTTGGAAACGAAACAAAATGCAATGCCTCAAAAACCGTCACTACAACTCATTTCTAGTTTACCCAAAGCAACTTACTACCCACAGGTTCTACACACTTAAGCAATCTGAAATTGAATGTTTTGTTCATGGGATTTTGAACCGACAGCCCATATCTTCTGCAACAAAAGCAGAACCACACCCGCCCAACAGGCTACTTTTTATGATTTTATCATAAGCATACTTACTTGCACCATTGTGACCACATGACATGGATTGAGGAGGTAGATCACAGTCTTTGTGGCAAACTTAAACCCAACCTCAACTCCAAAAGTCATGCACAGAGCCACAAGCAACAGGTTCTTGCCCCAGGTGTCTTCCTTACTCCTCCTGCCATCTTTCCCCACATCTCTGACCTCTTTAGGGACACTGATCTTTTTAAAAGCCACCACCACTTCCAGGATAGAAATGAACACAATGATCAGAGTCTCAAATATTCTCTGTCGGGGAGAGAGGAAGGCTGCGCACTCAGGGCCTCCATTGCCCTCAAACATAGGGTCCACCCCTCCATACATCCAGTCCAGCAGACTGTAGATATTATACCGAGACATGTTCCTCTGCTCGTATTGGAAAAGGTACGAACAAGTCGGAATAAAAGACAGGACACCAACCTCCTGGCGAAACATTAACGTCAAATCTGTATTGGGTGAACGAATGATGAAATGATCGAGGAGCTGGACAGCCTCCGCCGTTTAATCAGATCTCCATCCTTCATGTGAAAGACACCTGTGGGAGAGATCTACAGACAATATGATGCGATGTAAGCTTTTATTCACAGATGATCGTCAGGGCAAGTTGTATCCAAGGAAGGAAGACGCATTTCCAAACGTGACGCCTGATTCTCAGCTAAAACAAGAGTCCAGAATATTCCTTAACAGAGCGGATCATTACATAAAAGCTTCAAAGAGACACTTGATCAGCGCCCGGGGGCCTTAAATACATAAACACAGCTGCAAAACGCGACTACGACCGATCTGGGAGAGATGTAGCTGGCTGTTACAACGTATCATCCGAAAAATGAGATCACAGCAAACGCAGCGATGTGTCCTGCTCCATGTGGCGTATCAGAGACCTCCTCACCATAGAAACGCCGCCCATGTTCACGCGCAGCCCCAAAATCCACCCACACCGCAACACGCCTGCGCGTTCACTTCCTCTCTGCGTTTCTCGGAAGAGGACCGATAGTGGGCCCCGCCTGCTTTCCGCAAGTATGCACTACTTAACTCCCTCACTGCCGGGGTAGCTGTTTACGTAAATTATAGCCAATGCAGGAACAACCTTCTCAATGATAGGCCTACCACAAAAAAAAAAAGAGTAATAAAAAGGAAGACAGCATATTTAGATTTAGACGCGTAAAACCTTACTTCCTGATAAATCATATCACCAAAATATTTCATTAAAGAAGCTAAAGGCACTGAAATCCAGACACACGTTTCTCTCCACTTGATGGAATAAGTTTTATCCTTCCTATAGGGATAGTTCATCCAAAAAATATCAATAATAATGTAATATTCACTCAACCTCATGTTTTTCCTTAAACCAGGTCTTAGCTTGTTTAACTGGTATTTATTATTTATTTATTTATCTTTTATTTTACCAGGAATTATCCCATCGAGATAGAAATCTCTTCTACCAAAATGGCAGTACAGAAAGTTTCACACAAACAGATTACAAACACATAAAACCAAAAATATAATAAAGGATAAAATCTTACCCATCATCATATGAAAATAAATAAATAAATAAATAAATAAATAAATGCATAAAATATTTACACGTTTCCTTCAGGTAGGACTCCCATCTTTAAATGTTTAAAGATGGGAGTGATTTAACACATTGCATCATGCTATCAGTTAAAACACACAGCACACATAGTTTCTTAAGTAGCCTAGTTGCATAAACGCCGACTTGTATTAAAGAAGACTTTACTTTGTTAAATGTATAAGGAATGGAACATTTCTGCCATTCCTTTTATGTTAGTCGTGTTTGGGGCGTTTTACAAAGAAGTCATGACACATTGTTTCAAAAGCGACCTCTCGTGGTAACTGTAGTAAAAACACTTCAGTCAAATATTTACTTTTATTTTATTTTTTATTTAGTAATTCTATTTTATTTATATTTATATTGATAAAATGGGGTTTTCAAGGAATAGAATAATTATGAATCCAAATTCAGGATACATACAGGCACATGTTGTCTTCAGAACTATTCGGCACAAGCATTTCTTCGACTCCTTTCAATCTGGCTTCCTTCCACTCCACAGTACTGAAACTGCCCTTGTAAAGGTAGTCAGTGACCTTCTGCACTCTGGTGATTCTGGCTCTCTGTTTTCTCATATCACTAAACCTCAGTTCACCTTTGAAAGCATTTGTCATTATGTAGGTGTCACAGGCGTTGCTCCTCCTTGGTTTATCACCTATCTCTCTGACAGTTGTATATCTTTCAGCTCCCTACTGTTTCTTTGAAGCAAGGTGTTCCTCAAAGATCTGTCCTCGGGCCGTTACTATTCTCAGAGGCGGACTTACCCATTAGGCAAAGGTAGGCAACCACCTTGGGCCCCCAAAAGCCAAGGGCCCCCTAAAATCCTTTTCATCTATGAGATGCGCATTAAACGCAAACGGTTGCTTTTTACGGTGTTTATCACCATGACAACCGTCTGCGTGTCCACACTTCTCATGTATCCTGCTTGTAGCAAATGAAAATATCATGTATCTGAAGCTGTAATTAAATATTGAGCAACAGTGCGTATTATATGTTTATTGTTTTAGATGCTGCTTACTTATTCATAAGAACCCAAGTAGAGGACGCATACGCAGTTACTTGTTTGGTTGATATAATCCTTAGGTGTGTAAATGTATAATTTCCTTATCATTATTTGTATTTTTTTTTTTGTCTTTTTCATTTTCATTTAAATTTGAAGTTAAAATAACTCAAATAAGTATATTAACTTATAAGTGTATAATTAGCCTTTGGAGAGTGTATGAATGCAGGCACACAGGCTTACGCTAGTAACTCATCAGTGGACTGTCCTTGTCAATGTAGGCTATATATTTCACCCTTTTCTCATTCTCACTAATTCAAGTTTTTATATTAATGAATGAAGGGAACCGACTGTTTTCAGAAAACTTTCCATGGCATTTTCATTTTATCTGATAAAGTTTAAGTTGAGCTTTATTGTCATTCCACTACATGTGTGGACATACAGTGGAACGAAATGTCGTGCCTCACGGGACCACGGTGCTACATAAATACAGACACACAACGATGTCCGAAAAGTTTACCTATACATAAACTAAAAAATACAAGCTATACAATGCTTCACATAAATACTGTACCTATACACAACTAACCTACTGACAGATTTTGACTATAAATATACTGTACATAAATGTTTACCTATACATAAACTAAAAAAAATACAAACTATACGAATGCTTCGCATAATACTGTACATGTGCAAAGAGAAACATCATAAGTCAAACAGCTGGCTGGGGAACAGTGCAAGATGATTAGTAGTGAATGAGCATGTAAACACACATATTACTGAGTCTTTTGTGGGATCACGTTCACACAGCACAGTGTGTGTGAAAAGTGCCTAGTGTGCATAGAGGAGCGTGTGTTACTACAGATGGTTTGTACAGGCCCACTCACCTGTGTGTAGCACACTTCGAATTGCACATAAACAGAAAGTTTCAGACAGTTTTTCTGTGATGTGGTAAGGTTGGGGGGTGTTTGGGGGGTGGAGGAGGTGAAATGGTCCATGTTTCAGGAGGTAGGGGGTTTGTGTGGGGTTTCAGAGGAGGGTGGGGTGATTTGAGTTCAGGGCTCTCACAGCCTGGGGTTAAAAGCTGTTGAGCAGTCTGGCAGAGTGGGCTCTGATGTGCCAGTATACTGTCTTCCTGATGGTAGGAGCTGGAAGAGACTGTGGGAGGGATGGGTGGGGTCCTACATGTTACTGCTGGCTTTGCTGGAGCATCGTGTGAGGAAAATGTCCAGGATGGAGGGGAGAGGGGCACCGATGATCTTTGCAGCTGTGTTCACTGTACGCTGGACGTAGAGTACTGTTTTATGAGCGCAACGCTGCTTTGTTTACAGTCATTAACAGGGAAACCGCTATATTTCTGACGTTCCAAAAGCACTTCCTGTTGGCAGAGAATCAATGTGCATTTTCAATAATCCCGTCTGCAGTTTTTGTTCCAACCAATGCGAAAATCCACCCACACATACCCGTTTTAATATAATATCATAATTTATACTTCCGACTTCTCTTTCCTTAAAAAAATGTTTAAAAGGCTCAATTGTGAGGATTATCATTTTATAATTTATATTGTTTTCATGAAAACTGTAAATCAGTTGCTATTCTGTGGTCTACAACATGAAAGAAAGCCATTATAACATGTATATAAAAAATGTAGAAAAACTGGACACAACTGTGGGGCACCATTATGAAGCAGCAAGCATCACAACAAAAAAGGAAACTAAATTTGTATATGTGTGCAAATACATAGGGCCCCATTCATATATTTCCCTGGGGCCCCCAAATAACTAAATCCTCCCCTGACTATTCTTATCTATATACTACTGGTTTCAACTACCACTGTTATGCACTAGAGCCAACAGTGCAGAACACATAAAAAAAAAACTAAAGCCGACCAATATTGCCCGACGGACGACCGTCACCTGCCCTATCCACTCAAACTGATTCAATTTCTACTTGCATAAATGGAATAAAAATATGGCTTAATTCTAACTTCCTAAAACTGATCATGGACAAAACTGAGACATTATTACTATAGCCCCATCACTAACTAATAATATTATTCATGACTTCACCTGCAATATTTTATTAGCCTCAGTTTGACAGTTTTATGTTTACTGTCAAAGATAGAATTTGTTTATTCATTAAAGGGGTCATGAAATGGAGAATCAAAATCCATCCATCCATTCATTTCCCAAACTTCGCAGTCCCACCAGTAGGACAGAGAGGGAGGTTTTGACCAGAGATGGTCTTATTGTGGGAGATACGAGGGTCTGAGGCTCCACCAATGGAGAAAGTGTATCATCAATTTGAATCACGTGTACCTTGATAATCAACCACATTACATTACATCTTTGACATAATTGATTTTTGACAACATTGCTTTGTGACAATCCCTGTTTGAAGATACCATATAAATCATTGAGACGTACCTTAAACTGAATCATACCTGTTGCAAAATTAGCAGTGACTTCTCTTAAAACAGTATTTTTTTCCAGTGTAAACTCCAAAACTATTGTTTCATGGCAGACATGTTGGAGATTGATTAACTATAGGTGGTTGAGTCATAAAATGATAACACTATTATGCTTTTTCTGGTTCCCTTGAAGGCTTGCCTCCAAGTGGCTTTGTTTGTGGCATCAAAGAGCCACATATTGTTGTCTGATATGATAAATCATGTTGGTATCCAAAATTGCATATGCTGAAGTGCATAACCAGTTCTAGATAACCAGTTGACAGTCGTATTTAATCTTTTCTTGACAAACCATGGCTGTGTCCGAAAGCTGAAACGTGCTGCCTTCAGAGAATGCAATCCAAACAAAGCACTTCCGAATCCAATGTCAGCTTCTCTTTCTGTGTCCTGAGATGCCTTCATCTGATCGATTTTTGAAGCCAGTGCAGATGTATATGCCTATGACATCCCGCAATCCTGTGCATTCCCACAAGTTCATGACAGTTGAGCTAAAAAATAAAAACGCTGTTGCGATTGGTGGTCAGTGTGTAAATGGTTTTTCACCAAATTGTTCCACTTTAAGAAGTCTTTTCCAACAAATTAGTATTGAAGTTATTTATTTATACTTTATTAAATATTTACTTAGTTATCACTAACACTCTCTCTATTTTGTTGTAGATCTTTAGTGTGTTTTTAATAAATGTCAAACAAGCATTTAACACTATTACAGTTTTTATTTATTTATTTTATTCATTTATTCGTTTTGGTGCAATTTTCACATGAAAAAAAATCTCAGACGGATCACATTTGTTACACTGCTATTCCATCTTTCAAAACCTGATCTTATGCTTTCATTAAGGTTATGTGTATTTAAATCCACATAATCTTTAGATTAATTTCAAAACAAAAAAATATTTGTAATTTGTAATGAGTTTATTACTTGATGAACAGTTAATTCATCAGCAAGCACGTGAGTACATTGTAAACTGTGGGAGGTCAGTTATTTCAACAGTAAATATGACCTGCATTGAGTTTACTGGCATTGGCTTCTCTTGGGTGGGGAGAATACTGTGTTACTGTTTTTTCTTTCTTTCTTCTTGTAGATTCATTGAAACCACAACTCTGCCCCTGAGCTGGGAAAGTCTGGGGGGAGAGAGTTGCCCACCGCTTCGCTGAAGATTTAGCCTATACACTCAGTGACCACCACTGATGCATATATGCTAAAGAAAAGAAAAGACAATCTAAGAAGTCCGTCAAGAGTCTTGATTTTCAAAATTTTCTATATCACCACTTAGATTTAAACTTTTTCTTATTAAATTTGATTCTGATTCACAGAATGCCTTTCAGTTCTACGACAGTCTTTTCTCAGTCGCATAAAAATACAATTTAAATTAAAATAAAATTTTCTGTGACCTCTTATGACACTGTAGATTTCTGTATACACTGTGATATCCACATAGTGTTTAAACGCACTGGAAATGAATAGACAGGTTGTCATGTTTATGGTGATGAGCTGTTTACTCACAAAAGTCAGCGTACTGAAATCTTTTTTCTTGGCCGCACTAGAAATCACGTACTTTCCTACTGAATAGTGGGTGAAAAACAGTATGTGAGAAGAGCAGTATCAGAATTCTTAGTATTCATTAAACAGTAGGGGAAATATACCCGGATGACATACTAATAACTACTTTTTAGATTGTGCACATCTGATGGACTTTATTATCCAATGAGGCCACAAGAAAGCATAATGACAACATGATGAATGTAGTCTGTCTGGATATTACATACATTCATACTATATAGAACATACTTTTAACAGTTGTGATATAAATGTGTTATTTAAAAAGAAGTCCTCACTCAGAGAGTTTGCAATTTGATGCCTGTATAAATGGAGAGGCACTGTTTATCTAATTTTTATTTATTTATTTGGTTCCTTGCCATGATTGCCTCTGGTTCACTATATGGGACTAATGGACTAAAAAATTATGGAATAACGTTCTGACAGAAAGCTAGTCTATATGACCAAAATCTATGACGACACAATGATGCATACAGTATTACAAAATAGTAATCCTATCTGTAAATCTGCATTGAAATTATGTGTATTGTGAAATGCGTTACCAAAATAAACCTGACTTGAAGCCTGTCCAGGCAACATCAAAGACAACATGCAAATAAACAAAAAAGGCCCCGCCTTCAAAGTTCGGGTGGTGATGAACACTGCACTGATTTCCTGTACGCCATACTTACAAACTTTGCTTTGACTTCCTGTATGCCACACTCCTTCTTTTAGATGGCAAGGAACTTTATGATTCACCAAAATGTTTATGCAAATAGAAGCCTTTTCGGGGACGGTTAAGGTTAGACTTTTTTATCAGAATGATTGCATCAGTGCAGAACCCACAGAAGGTCAAATAAGTGCAGAATGATGAGATACAGAATGATGTAATGGTCTCACACAAGACATATACATTTGACACCAGATATAATTGTTTCCCATGCTTTCCTTTACCTTCAGTATGAGACAGCATCGAAAGTGCTTTTCATCATCAAACGCATTAGATAAAATAATGACTTTAACTTAAGTACAGGTTCTTTCTCTGTTCTGTTATCTCAGTTACCAGTTACAAGAAAATAAAAATTTAAGGCAAGAAAAAATGAGTTTGACAATGAAATATTAATTAATTTTATACCAAAATTGTTGTGATTTTTTTTTTGCACATTTTTTTTTTTTTTTATTTAATGTGATACAATTCTTGTCTTCTTTCGATGAAACTATCATATGAAAAGTTTATTGTATTTAAAAAGAGAATGTCTTTCATTTCAATTAGTTTGTTTTTTCATAATTACTTTTGTACATTTGTTTTATTTATTTAATGCTACAATTCTTGTCTTCTTTTGATAAATTGATCACATAAAATAGTTTATTGTATTTAAAAAGAGAATCTTTCATTTCAGTTAGTTTGATTATTCATAGTTGTTTTTTTGTACATTTACTATTTATTTAATATGATACAATTCTTGTCTTCTTTCGATATAACTATCACATGAAAATAGTTTATTGTATTTAAAAACAGAATGTCTTTCATTTCAATTAGTTTGGTTATTCAGAATTATTTTTGTACATTTGTATTTTTTATTTAATATGCTACAGTTCTTGTCTTCTTTTGACAAAATGATCATAGAAAAATAGTTTATTGTATTTAAAAAGAGAATGTCTTTCATTTCTGTTAGTTTGTGTTTATTCATAGTTATTTTTGTACATTCATTTTTTAAACTAAATACAATACAATTCTTGTCTTCTTTCGATAAAACTATTATATGAAAATATTTAAAAAGAGACTGTATTTCTTTTCAGTTGGCTTGTTTATTCATAATTATTTTTGTAAAAAAAAATATTTATTTAATGTGATACAATTCTTATCTTCTTTTGATAAAAGGATCTTATGAAAATAGTTTACTACATTTAAATAGAGAATGTCTGTCATTGAATTAGTCTGTTTATTCATCCAAATAAATAAATAATCACTCAACAAACTCCAGATGCAATAAATAAGAACAAAATGAGGTGGAATTATTTTCAGAATAGCAACATTTTGCTAAAATAGTTTTAGACAAGTTAATAACTCCTGCAAGAAGACCAAAGCATGGACCCAGGTCCATTCATCTTTAGGCGTTTCTAAGAGTCTCTGTCCAAGGTATTGCCTGTGAGCAGAGATGCTTATTTAAAATGTTGAGATCAAAAGGGACCGTCCCTTGTAAGGTGACTAACACACACACAATTCCCAACCAGGTGAAGGGAGAGACCCAGGGGAAATTTATAGAGGGCAAATAAACTCTGGCCCCCCGCACACCCGACACACAGACAAGCACAAAGCTCTGCCATGTGCAGACACGACACGCTGTCAAGCTCTTCTGCAACCAAGGAAGTCGCTTTTTCCGTATTCTCAGAATTCAATGTAGACTACAGCAGGAGGAAGGATGTGGAGCAATAGACAGTTTGCGTGAGACGTCAAGTGAGGAGTTCAGTGGAAATCGGTATGGTATAGCGTTCTGAGCCAACAAATGTCTTTGTTAGAGCTTGAACATACATACAGCATTCAGAAGCTCAGAGATGTGCAGCGCTGCAGGAACAAGACGTCGCAACACTGGATGGCACACTGAGATGAAGTAAGTTACTTCTAGATGGACTTAAAAGGCCTAAACTACTATCCTCACAGAATTACTAAACAAATCAGAAGAAAAATTCAAATTTAGGGGCTAGTCATCAAATTGTTGTTTTTCCTTTGTGCATTTTAGAACTCTATTAATTATAGCTACACAAACTACTAAGTGGTAAATATATCTTTTTTAACTTTCTATACTTTCAAAAAATGTGGGTTTTATTTTTATTCAAAATCTATACAGATAGATTAACTTCCTACACAACCATATCTGAAAAGAGACACTGTTCGTTTAAGAACAAAGAAAAGAGTCAGTCACGTAATCATCATAAGCAGTGTTTCCTCTGCATAAACTCTCCATGTCACAAATTTTGTGACAGACCCATGAAGAATACATTTTTCTGTACAGTTTGTTTTAAGTAAGCGTGGATGCTTTTGGGAAATAACCTAATATGCATGTATAATAAGGACATGGTATTCCCCCTAACAGACACCATCAGTTTCACTTTTTCGGAACAGCTCTGTCAAAAAGAGAGAAAGAAAAAAAGAGAAAAAACCCAGAGAACAGCCACAGAAGAATATGTGAGACTTCAATAGCTGTTAATTATTTAAAACTACATTCATTGCATGATTATAGGATGTTCTGTCGACTACACTGCTACTATTACTTTTTTTTTGTATCTAATGGAGAAATGTATATGTGCTGGATATGATCGAAGATTGCACTGATGTCATTTGCTCACTCAGTACTCAGTGTAGGGTCTGTCTTATATCAAAATGCAGCTACATCTGATTACTGGGTCAGTAAAGATTCCACACGCTTCAATCCAAAGTTCTTCAAGAAAACTAGAAATTATATTTTGTATCTATGAGTTTCTATTTCTTTCTTTCTTTCGTTCTTTTTTTTTTTTTTTTTTTTTTTAAACGCATTTCATAAGCACTGGAAGATGAATGGGGTGGCCAGGACTGCTTTTGTAAAATTATTATGCTTTATAATCCACGATGTAATACACAGTTCATGTAACAAAATAAAATTTTGTCAAAAACAAGTCTTATACTGTCATTTCTATAGACACAAATGTTGATTTTAAATATCACTATCACAAATGTTCAAGGAACCCTCTCATGGTTTTAGAAGTATTTCTTATTTCTATTTTGTAATAACACATTTTCAGACTCTGAAAGAAAAAAGTAAACAAATTAAATCAAACATGCAAATGAAGAAATGATTAAATTGAGAATACATGGAAATTGTTCTAGACTGTTTTGTCAAAGTAATAGCTGATAAAAAAAGACATTGCTTAAAAATGAACAAGCCTGTTTAAAAATTCATAAATAAATAATATTAATAACAGCAAGTGTTTCCTCCCCTCACTGGGTGACTGATATTGAAGCATCTCTGGAAACTGAAAACCCGATCATAAAGGGTCAAAGATGAGACGTCCCATTTCAAATTAAATTTACAAACATGATGACATACATAAAAAGCATATTAAATATAAGCAAGTCTGCTTTAATGTTTCAAGTTACTTTTGTGTAAATAAAATGTCAAAATATAGTTGAAATAGCTAATGTTCCATCATCACTCAGTGTGACAGATACATTTGTGCAAAATGAAACAACATACAAAATTTGATTGTATTTTAAATTATAAAAAAATCTTCTTGCTAACAAATGGGTAAAACCTGGTGGTTTGAAGGTTAGTGGTAAAGATTTAAAATGATAATGAATTATTATTTTAGGGGCTGCTCTGTGATCCTCAAATAAAGTCTATTAATGTCTTCAAATTATTCTGGTTCTAAATATGCCTGACACGATTTTTTTGGTAAATGAACTATCGTTACGATGAATGTTATTATAGTGGGTAGCTTCTGTAAATCATAGTAAAAATCTATGACAGTCATTTGTACATGGAAAATAAAATTAAAAAGGTCACATTCTAATTTATGGGGAAACAATTTCAAGCTGTATTGGACTTTTATTGCGTTGATGCTTGAAACCCCCCTTTTGTCTCTGATCCATAAACAGCTGATTAAATGTTTGAACAAGGTTACATTATTATAGACATGGTGAATGTACATCCTGTAAACCAGTCGAATCGTGATGCAAAATTAGTGAAATTGTGGACATGAATGTAGACCAGGGAATCCCCACAAACATCAAGAGAATCATAATAGAACTGCGAGGGGTTTGTGAGATTGTGACAAATATGTAAATTAAAAAAAAAAAATAAATAAAAAGAAAGAAAATAATAATAATGAAAACAAATAAATAACGTGTACAGTCAAAACAAAATAGAACACTTTACTCTTAACTATTATATTAAGTGCAAAGCTATTACATATACTTTTATATCCAGTAGGGTGAATTCAGCTAAAGTGGGCCGTTTAAACTTGATTGTACTGTGCTCAATGAGTGTACACTTTCAGAGCATAACGATGTTGTTTAATTAAAGGGACACTATTTCTTTAGATGATAAAATCATTTTGACTGAAGCAATATGACCCTGTGATTGGCTACACCTCAAAGAAGGACTCCTTCATCAGGAAAGGTAAAATGCCCTTTGATGTTCATATTTTCATTTCTGGATTGTAAGGTTGCTCACTAAATGTAAACCAATATTGCTGTGAGGTAAAGTGGCTCAGCTCGAACCTTCACTGATTCTAATCATATTCATTAAATAAACTGACATTCAGTCATTTTTAAGTGGGCTTGAAGTGTAAGCTGGTGGGATGCTTTGACTGGTCTTCCAGGCTGGTTTTAAAATGGTTTTTATCTGGTCAGGCCACTTTTAAGCTGGTCAGGCTGGTCTTAGCTGGACAAATTGGGAGACATGCTAAAAGACCAACCATTAAACCAGCTATTTTCAGCTTAAACCAGCTAAGACTAGATAGCTAGTCTAGGCTAGTTTAAGCTGTCTTTTAGCTGTATTCAGCTGCTTTTAACTGAATTTTAGTTGCCTATTTGCTAAATCAGCTGGGTTTAGCTGTTTTTTTTTTTTTTTTTTTTGTTCGTTTGTTTTTTTTAATCTGATTCAGCTGGTTTTAACTGTTTTTAGCTGGTTTTAAGCTGTTTCTCCCTCTAAATCAGCTGGTTTTATTTGGTTTTTGCACTTTTGGTTTTTGCTGGATTTTTTCCCTTCATGTTAGCAATATGTCAATCATGTTAACATGTTACCTAAATGCCAATCATGCTAGAAACATGCTGACAAAATGCTAGTAATTTGTTAATCATGTTAGAAACATGCAAGCAACTTGCTTATAATGCTAACAACATGCTAATCATGCTAACAACATACTAGTGACATGCTAATCATTCCAAAAACATGTTAACAACACACTAATCATGCTAGAAACATAATATCAACATGTTAACAACCTGCTTATTATGCTATCAACATGTTAATTGTGTTAAAATGCTAACAACAACTTAATCATGCTTAAAAAGGTAAATCATGTTAGCAATGTGCTATATCATGTTAACAGCATGATATCTACATCTATCTAATCTATCTGTCTAAACTTCCAAACTTCAAGCTATTACAACTGCTTTAAACTTTCACAGAAGGCTTTTTCAAGCCAACGTCAAAGTTCGTTTGCAAACTTTACTCGTCTAGTTTTATAATTGACTTATATGACTGGCTTTTTACAAAACAGAAATGAGTGCGCAATCAGAAATATTAGATACGCAGGAACAGAAAAAGAAAGCAGAAAGGAAGGCTAGGCATGAAGTTGAATCTGGAGTGAGAAAAGGATGACAGCAGCAAAATCGAGATGCAGAGTATAAAGCTTTAAATATGGTCACGATTAAAGCTCATTTACAGCGTTTAGACAAATCAATATGACTAGTTTTAAAATATTATTAAATGTTACTTATTCCTCTTTTTTCAGTTTTCTTTTTTGTTAGCCTATTTGCTGTTGCATGTGTTATAGTCACATTTTTAATATGTTGTATAGTTAATTTTCATCAATATTATGTTAGAGTTCATCAAATTTAATGTCAACGCAAAATGTTGTATCGGTTGTTTTGAATTTTGAATACTTTTGGGGGGGTTGTTAAACAAAATTTTGGGTTTGTTCAATACCCACCCACCCACACACACACACACACACACACACACACACACACACACACACACACACACACACACACATTTATATACAGTATATCACAAGTTTAACCAAAAATGGCCCAATTTACCTAAATTCACCTTGCCCTATTGATTTAGTTTATGGATGTACTCATCATTGTCATCATCACCTGACTATGCAAATTAGTCAATTGTTATTATTATTAATAATAATAATAATAATAATAATAATAATAATAATAATAATAAAATTGTTCCCACATAAGAAAGTTTTGTTTGGCAAATATAATAAAGTAAAGTTCAACTTAATAGATCAAATCAGTTTGACCTAAACCAACTAAACTGTGTTTATACAACTAAGCAGATTTATTTTGAATGAACTAAATTAAACTGTGTGTTAAAACCTTTCTTCAATTAAGTAAGGGTAATGAATTAATTTTTTTTCTGTATTGTAACACTGCTTCTCACTCTTTCAGAACCGTATCTCCTGCGTTCATTACAGTTATATGAATATTTAGTCTACACAATTGTTTCAAAGCACAAGATCTTTGTAATGAGAACATTTGGTTAATTTATCAAACACAACAGTATATTCTTTCAGTCTACTTTTAGCAATCACTTAATTCAGCAATGGAAGATGCAAGTTTCAGATCAGCCATGTTAAAAACAGTTTCTATACAGAAGGATCTATATAAAAGTGTATAGATTTACCAAATAATTCACAGATTAAACATTACAATCATTTAGATGAAATCACAGACAAACATAAGAACTTGAATGAGAAGAAAGGCAAATGATTAAATGGAATAATAGCTTTCAGAGTTTCAAGACAGCCAAATATTATTTGTGGATATCATAGAAATGAACAAAGTAGTGCCCTAAATTCAACATTATCTGTTGCAAATAAATAGCTCACTCCAGTATATATATATACTATTGAATATATATTATTGAATCACTCATATTCAACATTTTACAGTAGCCAGGGGTGGAGACAATAATAATACTACTAATAATAAATCAAATAAAACATGGAAATGTTTGCATAAATTAATACACTAACAGCTATCTTGTTTATCAGATTATAGATAGATTTTAGGTAGCCTTTTGCTGAACTTCTGATTTCAAAATTATAAATAATGGTTTATAATAGCTGTACTTGCATTCATGTATAGAAAACTTGCCATTAAAAGTAACAAATTAATCAAACAATATTCCTTATGGAAAGACATGTCACAAGTGAATAAACAAATCAAATATTTTCAAAACAAAGCTGAAAGCTGGGCATGATATGATCTCTAACAAACGAGCAGACATCTGAAGCAAAACTGGTTAAATTAGGACAACTCTAAAACAAATGAAAAAACCTTTCAAATGTAAGTATATCAATATCACAATTAAATCTGTTTACAAGGAAATAGTTACTGGGGTGGTATTCATAAATGAGTTTGAAATGAATTTATTTGACTTTATTTGTGATTAAACATTTATGAGGTTGCTTCCAAATGTTATGCCACATCAAATCATCCATGCACACAGGCCAAAATAAACATTTAATGATTACTGAGACTGATCGGCGTGTGATGTCGAAGTACCGCGAGAGCAGACGCTCCTTATGCTTTCGAATCGCTCTCGCGGTATTTGATGCCAAACGCCGATCGGTCTAAGCCACGCCCACTGTAAAGGTCACATGTCTCAGAGGATGCGCACGAACTTTTCCGTCCGGAAAGAAAACACGCAGGAAAATGTCTGAGAAGGGTAAGCACCATGCTTTTCTTGTGTTCTATCACTTAAAACACATTTAAATAAGGCTGCATATGACCCAGTGTTCTGTCTGACGTTATAATAAACAAACTAATCGCGAAAGCACCTTCAGAGATGCTGAATTAGGATCACACACATGTAAACACACGTCCTTCACTGTGCAGCGCGCTTTACATTAAAATGCATCATATTTAAACCCCGTGTATAAACGATGAAGAGAGATCATCTTAATTACAGAACATTTAACACGCTTATTCACACACTAGCAGAGCACAGAGAGTGACATGCAGAACCAGTTAGTGTTTGTGGCATGAGTCATATTAGCCACACACCTTAACATGTGATTATATAAGAATCCTGGAATCCTGCAAGGTTACGTCATTAGCCGGGGTTGTCACGTAAAGATGCTGCCTGCTCTCTCGGGGAGCTCCTGTATCCACAGTCCATGATCCCACCTGCATGGAGCACTGCTTTTAATCAGCTTGTTTTTCTCCTTGACCTTGTGTTGTATCAGCCAGTGTTTGTACCGCCAACAGTAAATTAAATTAGACTTTATGCTTACTTTAAACTTGCTTCTATGCCTTCAGGTACGACACAACATAACAGAGATTTATTCTGATATTTTTATTGGAGGCAGAAAGTAAAAAAAAAAAAAAGATTTTCCTGATATACAGAAGAAAATGTCTCATTAAAATAAACTAAAAAAAAAAAAAAAAAACTCATTGCAAAGTGGTTTGGTATAGACTTTTGACAAAATAAATAATATAAAGTAAATTAATTAATAATATATATATTTTTTAAATATTAATATTTAAAGAACATTTGTGCTTAAAAACAAAGAAAGGCAAGAATAAATTGTGAAATACTTTTGCTTTTCTTTATTGTGGAGAATCTTATATACAGTATTATGATGTATCACTTTTGATGAATAATTACTTGCTGAACAGTTGTCACCCTTTCGTAGTATGAAAAAGCCTTAAGTAACTCAGGATTCATTTAAACACGTTTTATAAAATGAATATTACTGTGTTCTGACAGAAACCTTTGATGTGATGGAACTGGCAGAGCATGTCAAGAAACAACGCTGGTGGAACAAGATGTTTGGCCAAAACAGCTCTGGACCCGCCGCTGAGAAGTACTCCGTTGTGACACAGCTGGCCATTGGAGGAGTGAGCGGCTGGTCAGTCGTTATGTGAACATCGATGCAGATCAAAACATGGAGTGGTGTGTAACCAAACAGCTGACTCTTGTGTTTCTGTCAGGTGTGCGGGGTACTTGTTTCAGAAAGTCGGAAAGCTTGCAGCATCAGCTGTAGGTGGAGGCTTCTTTCTGCTCCAGGTAAACCCTGTAAAACCAAGGGCTTATCATAACTGGTATGTTGAGAGTGTATGTTATTTGTGATCTCCGCTGCACTTTCAGATTGCTCATCACACAGGCTACATTAAAATAGACTGGAAAAGAGTCGAGCAGGACGTGAACAAGGCAAAGAAGCAGCTGAAGCTGAGTTCAGACAAGCCTCCTAAAGAAGTGAGAACGAAACTGAATGAGGTAAGAAACACTGTTATAATCTGTATATGCATTTATGTAATTGTAATATTCTGTTTCCTCATGTGCTCAAAACACACTCATTGTATCTCAGATAGGGAATAACACAACTATGGCATATCATACTGTGTACATTTGCTTATTTATACTTTTCTGTCCTGTTTAAGTTCAGCTAATTTAAATGTTAAACTCCTGAATTCACTTGTGTGTGGGTCAAAAACCAAAAAGGGTTTAAGCAATAAAACAATAAGTGTAATACTGCTTTAAATTGTTGTTGTTTCCCCCCCAAATTTTAAAAAGTTTTGCTTTTGTTTTTCTGAGCAAAAATTAAATATCATACATTTTCCCCTGATTTACAGAAGACACCCAGTAAAATGTCATTCAGTGTAACAATCTTGTCAGGCATAATTACAACAAAAATCAATTCATGACATATCAAAAGACTAATTACTTTCACCCCAAATACTAATTAGTTGTAATTTTACTTTTTTTAAACGTGCCACTATCCTAGGTTTTGCCCATTTGTCAGTAAGATTTTTTTTTACCCATTTAAAACACAATCAAATTTAATATGCTCCCTTATTCTTTTATATATTTTAATATGTACAAGTCAGAATAAGCATGTTGTTTGAATTTTTACATAACTATTTTTATAAGTTTTTTTTATATGTAACATTTCAACCAAATTTTGACATTTTGTTCTCCTAAAACTTATTTGAAACCTTAAAATTAGACACTTTACTGACATTTAATGTGCTTTCTATGGACATAAATAAAGTAAATTTCTTTTAATGCGGACATCGTAACGTCTTTGACCCGTACGAATGGAAATCACTGGAATAAAAAAAGTGTGCGGTTGCCCATTGTCAGTGATTTTAAACAGAGGCCGTGCCGTTGTGTTGAATTCATTTAAATGTTCTCTCTCTCCACGTAGGTGCAAGTATTTGTCAAGAAAAACATTGTTCTCACAGGAGGCTTTGCTGGTGGATTTCTGCTTGGTCTGGCTTCATAGGATCTCTCATTATAACGTCTTATACTCCGAGGATGTCATCTGACATCAGATTACAGCTTTTGTGTGATACTGCAGCTTGTATTTATCTCAGCACTCCTTTATTCTACATCAAGATTTGATTCTTAGGATGTGTTCATATATATATATATATATAGGAAATGTATACCAATGCTAGAATGTATGGTTTCAGTTTGTGGATTGTGCATTGTTTTTAGTTTATACTTTAAGGCCCCTGTACATTTTTGTTTATTTGAACATTTTGCTATTATTATTTTGGCACAAACAATTTTTGATGAGACTTGAAAAGTAAACTTATTTAAACATGTAAATAGTTGACACATTTGAAATTGGCTCTTTAAAAACCCATATCTAACCTGACTAAGCTAAGTGCATTTAAAATGCGATGCTTAAACTTAAACTATTACAGTAAGAAATCTGGACATTACTTCAAACACCAAGGGGTCAATAAAAGTTGTAATTTTATCCGAAATGTTCCAAGTTAATAGACAATCAGGTTTTAAACAATTATTTTAAACGCCTCATCTTTGTTTTGATATTGATTAAATACATGTAATAAATCCCCTAAATTACAGCTAATGCAAAGCACATCATGCTAGAATATTCCAGTTTCTTTTTCATTTTGTAATCTGTATTTCATATGGCTGTGCATACAATGCCTTTGTGTTTTGAACATATAAAAAAAGCAGGTCACTATGATGGACACTAGATGTTTAATGCATATTATTCTCATTAAACTGCTGAATAAATAGTGACAGCTTGATTTAATGAAAGTTACAAGAGACTCTTTGTTGAATATGTACTCCACATGTCCCTGAAAGCCTCCTTCCTCTGATCTCTTGCAGCAGATATTCAGTCATACTGTACAGTCTTGTATTAAAGGACTGTCTTTGTGTCTGTGGATTCGTGTTGCTTGGTAAATCCAGAGCAGCAGACAGAGTTTTCTCCTGCGTGGGCTTCACAACACTTCCTCATAGCTTGAATCACATCCTCACAAAGCCTTTCGATGTATTTGTTGGCTGTTAAAGATACATAAAAAGTCATAAACCGGTTAAACCGCTTCTAATAAACAGCGTGCCATCTTCACGGAAAGCAAGGTTAACATAACACTGAGAGCACAGAGCTACCTTGTAAACATTTCTGTATGGCACAAGCCTGTTTTTGACAAGGGTCTTTCGGTGGCATCTTATTTTAAGATACGTACAGCCGCGCTGCAGTTTGGAGGAATAAATCCACTGAAATCTGTCACTTTTTGTAAACACGTGAACGGCGACGTCACCGGCGTGCTGCTGACTGTGCAACTCTAAATGTCGTCCGGTTAGAAAACGCCTCTTCTTTTAATCTTTATCAAGATTGCAATTCAACATTCGTTTTAGTTTGACCTTTTTTAAGACTTGACTGCGAAGAATATATATATATATATATATATATATATATATATATATATATATATATATATATATATTAGGAACTGATTTGTTGCATAGATTGAATGTATCATTTTAAAGTATTTCACTAACTGTATTTGTTTTTGTAAATTTGAAATCAATTCCTAATTTAAATTCTCAAAATGGTTATTTCATTAGTGTCTAATAGTGTTTGTCGTAAACTGAGGACAGAGAGTCAAAAGTTTCATCATGTAATCTGTAATCAGCAATGAATGTATGTGATTTACCCAGATCTGTCTATATTGTAAAAAGTGCTATGCAAATAAAACTGACTTGACTTTATATGTCAGAATGGAATTCTAAATAGAATTTGAAAGATCTAGGTTATCTGTAATTTCATTTGAATGGCAGATTATTGTTTTATTTTACTAGTGAATCAAGAATTGCATTTTTTAATAGTCTAAGTTCAAATTTTGATATCAATAATTTGATTTCAGTCTGTGATGATTACCAGTAAAGAGTCCATTCCTGGCATCAAGATTGATCATTTTAGCTGGTCAAGTTGGCTTGCCCCACACACACACACACACACACACACACACACACACACACACACACACACACACACACACACACACACACACACATTTACTTAGCTTTCTAAATTGGGACATAACATAGATTTCTATTGTTTTTATTTCTATTGTTATTCTATACAGATAGTTATACACTTTTTTTAACCTAAACTCACCCCTACCCCTCACAGAAAACGTTTTGCATTTTTACAATTTAAAAAAAAACTCCGTTTACTTTATTTTTATACCAGTTTTACAAATGAGGACGTCCCCAAATGGAGGTTTTGCTCACTTTTGTGTACAAATTTGTTCCCCAAATATGGTTAAGTAGGTACACACACACGCTAGCACAAAACTAAGGGAACCATAATATGTCCCTTCTCGGTCACCGTAGATAAACTGAATGCCATGTGATTTTTTTCCCCTCCCGTTTCCTGTCGGAAGGAATTGAATGTAGCGCATGCGCTGTACTGCTCTGGAAGTGCTGTACAGTGATAAACAAACAAACAAATCAGAGAAAAACATTAAGTTAGAATACTTTATATAATGGCAGTGAGCGCTGTGCATTTAGAGTCCGACGCATTTCTAGTGTGTATGAATCACGCTCTGAGCACGGAGAAAGAGGAAGTAATGGGGCTCTGCATCGGCGAGGTTGGGATGTCTTGTGTTTATGATGTGTTGTTCGGTATAACTGCGCGTGATCGATAACAGGTGTGTTTATTTCTCCGTAAGGTGGACACAAACCGCATCGTGCACATCCATTCTGTCATAATTCTGCGTCGATCAGACAAGAGGAAAGACCGAGTGGAGATTTCGCCAGAGCAGCTGTCAGCCGCTTCTACTGAAGCCGAGATATCCTTTGACCAGGGCCCTGAGCAGATGGCAGGTTTTTACTTCTTTACGATCTTTAATTATAACAGTAGCAGACCCACAAGAGTGGTCAGGTGTTAATTCGCACTTTAACATTCAAAGTCTTACAGTACTTAAGTGTTATTATTAATATGGTGTATTGAAAATGATCTAAATAAACCAGCAGACAATGCATTTACGGAACAGAATGTTATTTTAACAACATAAAATTATTCAACACAGCAGGAAGCCATTTGTACATCTAAAAAAAAAAAAAAAAAAAAAAAAAAAATAGCTCAATCTATAACTAGCTAATTGAGGCATAATGATACTGGAATATAATAACAAATACCCCCAAAGGATAGGCTAAGATAAATAATGTGAAGCTGTTATCAGTACCAAGTTTAGGAAACAGAAGTTTATTTTTATTACAAGAGATTTTTATTATTTATTATTTATTATTTTTTTTACACAGAAGACAAAACTTGAATCTAAAACTAGCTGAGTAAGATGTTATATGATAATATATGAAGATGTCAAGGCTTTTTACGGATGTTTAATTAAACACGAACATCCGTAAAACAAGAAAATACCCGAACTTTTGTATAATTACTGTGCATCACAAAAAAAAAAAAAAAAAAAAAAAAAAAAAAACCAAATAAAAACAAGCTGTCATTGTATGTACTCTTGGGGCCCCCTGGTGGCCACAGTGGCCCTAAGCATCCGCTCAGTGCACTTATGCCTTTTACGTAGACTTCTACATATATGCATCATTATTATAATTTATATAACCTTTGTACAGTTTTTATGCCTATATGTGGGGCTGTTTTTATTTTCTTGTTTTTCTTCATTCTGCAATACAAAAACATTGCACTGACAACTTGGTAATACCACGGTATTTCTTACGCTGAAGAACCGTGTAACTAACTACAGTACTTAAATGTGATAATCATTTTGTGTCAAAACTGTCACTGATATGTTTTGAAATGCATTTCTGGAAAAGAGGTTGTACAGTATGCATAAAAATGTATGCTTTGCACTAATTGACTAGTGGTTTCATGCATTTGCACCTCATTATATTCATATATCAATACACATTTACTGATTGGAAGCACTATATAATGCTATTTTAGCACATTTTCTTAATATGAGGCACAGGTTGGCTGACATGACGGGACGTCCCATGAGGGTTGTGGGCTGGTACCACTCTCATCCACACATCACTGTGTGGCCATCACATGTTGGTTAGTTTTTTTTTTTTTTTCTTTTTTTAATGAATGCATGGAAATGTGCATAATATCTTCATTTAATTTGAATAAATTGCAATTGTCCTCACATTATACAGATGTTAGGACTCAAGCAATGTATCAGATGATGGATCAGGGTTTTGTTGGCCTCATCTTCTCATGCTTTATAGAAGATAAAAACACAAAGGTATGTTAAGCTCGCCATCTTAAAATGGAAACAAGAAATTCTGACGAGTTACTATTTTTACCATGATTTTACTTTCCATTTCTCTTGTAGACCGGCAGAGTTCTGTACACCTGCTTCCAGTCAGTACAAGCCCAGAAAAGCTCAGAGTAAATAATGTTCTTTTTATTTTAAAAATGAATTCATTTAAAAATAAAGACAAATGTTACATTTTTAGTTTTGCAACTCCATACATTATACATATAGGCATAATTTATATTTGTCTACAAAACTAGTTTCCAGCATTCAAGCATAAGTCTTTAGATGACTAGTTTATTAAGTGTGTATGTTTTATTTATCTGATCACTCAGTATTTGATTAATTGTTTAACTGTTCAAGTCGAGGTCTTCTGTGCAGTGTTTTATTGAATTCCTCTCTTATGACAAGTATGAGCGGATCGAGATCCCCATCCATGTAGTCCCACATGAAGCCATTGGGAAAGTATGTCTGGAGTCCGCCGTGGAACTACCCAGAATCCTCTGTCAAGAAGAACAGGATACATACAGAAGGATTCATAGGTATTCCTTGTTTCAGATTATTTGTATTCATTCATAATTATCCATGGATATGTTTCTTTGTAGATATATTTCAGATTATTTAATTTAGTAAATGGTTACTCAGCACCTCATGCAATATTAATTTTTTTGCACCAATATTTCAGTTTAACTCATCTGGATCCAATCACAAAGATCCATAATGGATCAGGTAATGTAATTCTAAAATCTACTTTGTATTTCCTAAAGGAAGTAGTAGCGCTTGCATGGCAGCAATGTAAGAGTTTTAGATGAGTTTAGGCTTTGGGCAAATAAAATCAGAGCTGTTTTCTCATCGTCATGTCACTTATTTTATTTGCACACAAATTAACATCCTTTCAGTATGAAGCAGCTGTAGATTTTTAATTAAGATCGATCAAACACACTCTACATGCAAATTGCATAGATACAATTTTGTGTATAGTGTGGGACTAACCTTATTTCACAAATATGAAGTTTGTAAAATGTAGAACCATTTCTACGGTTGTTCTTTTGTAATGTTTTGTATGTCTGTGTGCCTCTCAGTGTTCACTAAAAACCTGTGCAGTCAGATGTCGGCCATAAGCGGCCCGCTGCTGCAGTGGCTAGAAGATCGACTGGAACTGAATAAACATAGTATCATCAAACTCCAGAAAGAGAAGGAGCGACTGACACAAGAATTGGCTTCATTGTAAGGAGAATAAAAGGAAGCGATGAGAGTTTTAACAAATCTACCCTACTGCCATATTTTAATCAGAAATCAATGGGAGGGCAAAGACAAGATGTCTATAATTTCAAATTTTGGGACCTCAGCACGTTTGCAATGCTGTGTCTCATTGCTTCCATCCAGAGATTTGAATTACTGTCTGACTCTGTCATTCATATATATATACACACATCTAAAATGAGCATTTTTATCAGGCTCCTATGCTTAGGTTCAGTCATTTTACTTTAATGGCAGTGTACAAGTCCTTTTCTATGCCATTAAAGTGAAATAACTGAACATAAATATAGGAGCCTAGATGAACATTTCAGACAGCTCTTAGGAGGATTTTGCATCGGAACTCTTCATACATATATATATATATATATGACAGAGTCAGACAGTTATTCAAATCTCTGGATGGAAGCAATGAGACACAGCATTGCAAACGTGCTGAGGTCCCAAAATTTGAAATTATAGACATCTTGTCTTTGCCCTCCCATTGATTTCTGATTAAAATATGGCAGTAGGGTAGATTTGTTAAAACTTGCTCATAGATGAAATTTTAAGACGGCACTTAGAGGCTTTTGCATCTGAATCAAACTCTTCATTCATATATATATATATATATATATATATATCATAGAATATATTATATATATATATATATATATATATATATATATATGAATATTCTTAAAAAGGTTGCTGGTTGTAGTTTTTTTTGTTCCTTTTTCTCTATTACTGATTTGATTTGGAAGTGTTCTGTAAAAGTGACAGACGTTATTTACTGATGCTATTTTTTTATAAGCTGTAAATCACTGAATGTACATACATGCCAATTTAAAATGACAGTGTCAAATAAAAGGATGAATCTCAAAATATTTGAATTCTGTAAACAACGTGATCCACTTATCCATTATAATTACAAAATGTTTATTTTCTCACTTTTCTCTCCTTAACTTAATTGACTTTGGAATCTGTGTTTAGGAAACAAATCTCTAACATCTTAAACTCTGTAACACTTCGTATTGGCCACACTTGTAAACAGCTATGATAATTTTTTTGTCATTTACATGCAGATTTTCAGTCTAGGCATGTTGCTAAATGTTTTTGTGAATGTCAAGTAGCTCCCTGGCTGAACAGTCTGGCTCTTAGACTAGAAGTAGAAAAGGTGTCATAAAGCTTTTCCAGATGAAATACACATATAAACATTTTAGCTTGTAGTTTATAAGAACTGAAACTGGTTAAGGGTTGCTTTTTAACTGTAGTCCAGCACTCTATCTGTCATATTTAGAAAATTTTGGGGTATTTTTTTTTTTAAACAAGCCACACTGGTGCTGACTGATATTGCCTTAATGTATTAATGTAAAACTACATTTACATATATTCATTTGGCAGATGCTTTTATCCGACTTTCAGTTGAGGAATACAACAAGCAATGTATCATAAAATGGTAATAAACACGAGTGCTTGTTATACAAGATTTCAGTCATCGTTCAAAATAGTAAAAAGCTAGGACAGAAGGATAAGAGAACAGAAAAGGTGAAGGTGACTTTTATTTTTTAATTATTATTATTGGAGGCAGTTAGATGCTTAGAAAACTAATTACGTCGTATCACAATGTGTGGCAATAAAACATGAATCCAACTGAAAACCCAACAGAGTCACATGTTTTATTTGTTGTCACTAGATGGCACAGGTATCCTTGAACTGCAGACAGTTTTATTGAACAGACCGTCTTTAATCTCTTTAGATTGGGAAACTGGTCAGGCAGAGCAGACAGAATATGCTTACCTAGAGGTGTATAAAAATATAATTATACACGATGAATAATAATACATTTTATGTCTTTAATATTTATGTTGTTTAAAAGAAGTAAGTCACTCAAGGTTGGACTATATGGTTATTTACCTAACAGATGTAATGTAAGTTTCATTACTCAAATGCAAAAATAAGCGTTGACTTTCTTTACAGTATTTATTGTTGGAAAGCAAACTGTTTTGATGCGATCAGTCTAAAGCGATCTCACATTGCTCTTTCAGTGACAGTAGTTTATGGAAATGGCCCACTGCAGTGCTATGCTCATATACTCGGACAATATTTTTAACAGCATTTCTGTCCTTGAGAAATGAAATCTCATGCATTGAAGCAGATCTCTAGATATTGTCTAACAGCATATGGAAGTGCAAATGCTCATATAGAGTAAATACCATTTATTTTATCCAATATTGCCGCGCACAGTGGACCGTAAAGTTATACCATTTTGTATCAAGGCGAGGTCTAACACTCCACTAAACAGAATGGCTTGTGTGTGTGAGAGAGAGAGTGTGTAAAAGCACTTATTCTGGGACTGGAAGCAAGCAGATAATATTAAAGATGTGCTCCGAGACTGATGGAGCGAGCAAAGACGTCTCTCCCTCCTTGTGCATCAACATACTGTTATTACTCTTGGCAGAACACTGTCATTTATTTAGTCTGAAGGCAAGTTGACTGTTAACCCGAAGCCTCTATAAATCTGAGATGGTGGTTGGGGGAAATGGTTCTGTCTGTGTGTAGGAAGTGAAGGGGATAGAGAGTTTACGAGTGTGTGTTTGGAGGGCATTGTGTTTGATGAGATGCCTAAGAGACCTTGGGCCCTTGGATATATTTATGGCAGAGGGGCCAATGAGGTAGTGGACAAAGACGTCCCAGAGACTGACAGTGTTTAATTAACACCTCCAAAATAGGCAGGACAGAGCTCGTACTCTTTCACCAGCCCACCAAACAGGCTGGTGGTTTGGCTCTTGTGGACTTGTGAGATCTGTCTTGCTCCTTTTTGAAGCTGCTGTGTGTAATTTATTGTATGTTAAAATACGCAGAGACAACTGTAAGTATGTTGACTTTCTGAACAGTGCAAACTCTGAGTGGTGCTATCAAAACATTGGTCTGAAAAGGGGGATTTTGGGTGGCCATTTTGGGAATCTGTCATGTTGTAGTGTTCAAATTCTTAATGTTCAATATTTCTTAAAATCCAACATGGACAGGACTGACAAGCTGGAAGAGAGAGTGTACAAGAGAACGACAGCAATCGAGTTGGAAGGAGAGACGCTATTTTAAAATGTTTTTAAAATGTACTTCAAGCTGGTTCTAGTTTTTACCATATGCATGACTCAATACTTGATTAAAAATATTTAAAATATGGTGGTAATATAAATGAATTTTAAAATTGTTTTTGTAATGTATTTCAAGCTGGTTCTAGTTTTTGCCAACCAACTAATATTGAAGCCAATCAATAAAAAATGTCAAATAAGTAAAAATTGTTATAACTACCTAATATATTGTGCAAATTATTATTATTATTTGTTTTCTCAAAAATGTAAATTTACAAGGTAACATTGTAAAGTGTGTACAGATAGAAGGACAAAAGTTGGACATAAGTTCTCAGTTTCACTATTCTGATGTCTCGTATCACACTGCAGACTTGCTCTGTCTCATAACTGGTGCCATCTTATTTATAAATTGTGAAAATGACTTCAGATTATGAATATTATGTAATATTGCATTGTTCATCTTTTTGCTTATCTGGTTGCTTTTTTTACACTGTTTTAGGCAAGGCAACAATGTTATTTATATTTATAGAACACATTTCATACACTGGTGCTTTTCAGAAAGAGGATTCATTTTAATTGTTTTAAAGAAAGGAAAAATCATCATAATAAAAAGAAAAAAAATCTATATAAATTAACAAAATAAACAAGCTAAAATAATAATAAAAAAAGATTATACGTTAAAAGGACATAAAAGGAAGATTTAAAAAGAACCGTGCAGTGCAATCGGCACAGTGCACTAATTAGGAAATGCATAGTTAAACAGATGTGTTTTCAATCTGGATTTAAAGGTAGTATCCAACAGAGCACATCTGGCATCCTCTGAAAGCTAGCCAGCTGCGGGTGGCATAATAGCTAAATGCCATCTCACCGTGTTTTGAATGAATCTTAGATGTTATTAACTGACTTGATCCTTGCAATCTGAGAGCTCTATTTGGTTTATATCCGACCAACATATCTGCCAGGTATGTTGGTCCAAGGCCATACAATTAAAAGTACTTTAAAATGGATTCTGAATAAAACTGGAACTGGTGTGATATATTCAGTTTTCTTGGTTTTGGACAGAAGCCTGGCAGCGGTGTATTAGCTGCAATAGAGTTTGCGGGAAGGCCAGTAAGAAGTCAATTGCAGTAATCTATCCTGCTGGTAATGAATACCCAAGCTTCTCTAGGTCTTGCATGGACACAAAGGATCTGATTGTTTTGTATATGGTAATAAGCTAATTAAGTAATTGCTTTGATGTGGCTTCAGAAGTTAAGATCAGAATGCAGGATGACACCAAGATTTCTGACTTCATGTTTACTTTTTAGACCCCTTTAGTCAAGGTATGTATTCATTTAATCTTTATTGCCAAATACAGTGACATATATTTAGTCTTTGTTTAACTGAAGAAACATTTTGGCACATCCAGCTGTTCGTTTCAATTAGGCACTAGCACAGGGAGTCTATGGGACTGAAGTCATCTGGTGATAGAGCTAGGTAGATTTGGGTGTCATCTGCATAGCTGGGATAAGCAATGTTTTTTCACATTATATAGTCTAGTGGGAGCATATGCAAAAAAAAAAAAAAAAAAAAACGGCAGACGCGCAAGGACTGAGCCTTGTGGAACTCCATGAGTCATGGCAGTCCAGTTAGATCCGTAATGTTATGAGCTCACAAAGCAGCCTCTGCCTTCTAAATATGATCTGAACAATCTAAGTATTGTCTCATATACTGTAAGTCCTACCAAGTTTTCCAGCCTGTTGAGGAGTCTGTTTTGGTCGACAGTATCAAATGCAGCACTGAGATCAAATAATACTAACACTCAAATTATAACTCAAAAACTAGCAGCCCCTCAAGAGGAGCTGTTTAAAGAGGTCCACCTTGTTCAAGAAATTATGCAAATAAAACTGACATCAAAAACTTGACATGACGTTGATTTGATGTAAATTGAGCATCAAACATATTGGCTTACATATACATTCAACTAATTTCAGTATTGGATTAACTTCCTATTTTCACCCACTTACCACTGGAAGGAATTGTCAAAGTCAGTGGTCTAGGAGAACACAAAATATTTATTTCACCAAACAAGTACATCCAGAGTTCTGCATCATAAATCTGTTCTTAAGCTGTCAGTCATTTCAGATATTTCCTTGAGTGTTTTAATACATGTCAATATGCAGGGTGGGGACCCTCGTTGCTCATGTCAATCCTGCTCCGGATCCACTGCTCCTAACCCCCACACTTGGAGAATATTTATGTCTTCGATTCCGCTCCAAGATTTATTTGCTTAATACAAAGAGCTCTTATTTTAGAATATTTATGTCTTCGATTCTGTAAAGAGCTTTGTTATTTTTATGATCGTAACGTTGAATTGTTAACTCGTAACCCCAGGAATCACAGAATACTTCACCACTCCAGTGCCTTTCTGTGTAATAACTTGAGCTGATTCAATAAATCATCACATGACGTCACACCACACACACACACACACACACACACACACACACACATATAAAACATACACACACATATATATATATGCATTGGACATTCTAAAAAATATATAAAATAACAAACTAATAAAATATCAGTATAATAAACTTTGACTGTATTTAATGAACAGGCAGCTTAAGGTAGCAACAAGTATAATGTGGTTAAACCTCAAAATAATAATAAATATCAATATTATATATATATATATATATATATATATATATATATATATATATATATGAGGCAGCAGACATCATGTAGTGGCATGCTTAGAGAATGCACACACACACTTGAGGTGGGGGTAAATTAAGTACAGTCTAATGTTACAGGGCTTTTAATTTATGTACAATTATTGGTTTAAATAAATAGACTGCATCTACCAAAATGATGTTGCATTAGACAGGACAATGTCCCATTAATGTACCCTGTATGTTAGTCAATGCACAAAACACATATTGTTTGTTTTTGGTGTTTCTGTATGAGCACCTTCAGTAAGTTCCATTGGGGAAGTGGCAGCTGCATAAAAATAAATATCACAGTGAATGAAAGGAAGGATATTCTCACAGACTATTCTCAAGTTCAGTTTTTCATTTAAAAAGGGGCTTTACCAAGCAGATAAATAAAAGATGTTCTGCTGTATCAGGCATTTTTGACAAATTAAATTCAATATAGCAGAACGCCCCATCTCGAGGTACCGTCTGCTCCTGTGGTGATGTTGTGGAGCAAAGAAATGCTGAGTGATGTCATTGATTTTTTTATTCACTGGCTTACTAAGATGCTGCTACACTTATGAAGGCAGAGTTATCTGGATTTTATTTACCTGTGCAGTGTATTACGGAGTATTATATATATATATATATATATATATATATATATATATATATATATATATTATATATATATATATATATATATATATATACATAATTGAGAATTGCTATCATTAACAGTTGTGTTTTGTTTATAATAGATTTTTAAAGATGTATTGAAGAACATAGTTACACCAGTCAATGTAGGATGCAATATACATTTAGTCCATCATTATCTTAAAGTAAAGCTCGTCAAGATGAGCCAGATCTGGGTCTTGTATCACCCTGCTTATTACACGGACATATATCAAATATATACATGCATTTAAAAGAAATAGTGAATAATGACTTAAAATTGTGTTATCCTAACATTGCAACCATATTACATTTAATAATTTATAATCTTTATTATCAATAATCATAAGCAGTCAAATTTACTTTTGCTATAGACAAGTTAGCTCATTTATCTAAAATAAAACATCATCTTCTCTCAGGTTCTCTCTCGCTCTCCTCTGTGTTTCTTATGGTACCTGTTCTTCTGAGACATTACTGTTTTTTTTTTTTCTTTGACAGAGAACTGCTGAGCTTCTAGCCATCTATTAAAGGCTTCATGCTCACTATATTCTGTACATTTAATTTATTACTGTCCTCCAAGACCAGTAATACTACAGTTAGGAATTATACGTTACAGTGGCATGCAGTGGTGTTCTGAAATGAGGAGGCAAGTCCTCAATGTTTTTTATTTTATTTTATTTTTTTAAATCTAATGTGAATTCATATTTCAAGGTCAAATAGGCATTATTTAAATTTTTTTTAAACAAACAATAAATGGTCTATTTATTAAAACCAATTGTATTTCTCATCTCATCATTTTAAGCATGTTTACATTTATTGTAAAATAACTATAAGAACACGGTAACAATTTCAGATTACATCTATATTTGTTAACTGATGTTCAGCTGTTTTTTTTTTTTTTTTTCAACTTTTGGCAACACTTTAGTATAGGAACCAATTTTCACTATTAACTAGTTGCTTATTAACATGCCTATAATTAACATATTGGCTGTTTATTAGTATTTATAAAAGGGTCATTCTACAGAAACGTCCATTTTTCTGTCCCTAGCCTTATTACAGAAAATTACAGAAATATTACAATTGAAAAACACATCAGGGTTACAATTTTTTTAAATTTTAAAATAAATAATTTGTTATTTGAACAATTAGACGTTCTTGCGCCATAAATGTGGCAATATTTGTTTTTAATTAATTATAAAGAATTCCAAGAACCACAAAACTGCTTGTCCCCACAGCCATGTACACAGGGAAAGTGCTTTATTTTGCAGTCAAAATCAGGGTTTCTACCATTTAAATTACAAAAATTGTATTCATAACTATCGAATATATGATATAAATGGCATAATAAAATAAAATGCTCAATACATTTTATAAAATATATAGTGAAAACAGTGGTCCCCAGGATTTGTGTCACTGGTGTTACCGTTTGACAAAAATCTGTCATTTTGTAATAAAAATCAGACTGATGACATCACTTGACTTCCTCCTTCCTAGTTTCTAAAGATCTATGAGAAAAGCCCATGTTAAGTCCACTGTTTCTTTCCAATTATCAGAAATTTTCTCATTTAGCTCACGATTTCATATGAAGCTTTTAGTTGACGTCACTGGTATGATCTATTTATTGTTAGGGAATTGTAAAAAAAAAAACTATAATAAAAATGGATTAAACTACTCGATTTAGTGAGTATATTATGATTGACAACATATGGTTTGATACCCTACAGCAGGCATTTTGTAAAATGCTTTTTTCATGAAAATTGTCACTGGTGTTACTGTCACTGGTGTTACCTTCCTTATGGGTAACACCAGTGAAGATCAGTATATCAGGTCTTATGTCACTGGTGATTCATTGTGTCACTGGTGTTACCGTACTGTTTTTTTTTTTCTTTCAAATTAAATAAATAAAACATAATCTCCTTATTTCTTGCATTTTCATTATTTTTTTTTTTTTTTTAATTCTTGTTATGTGTGATGATAAAAAATATTTTATTATATTTTTTTATTTTTATAGAGGGTGTAACAAGTGTGAAAAAATGGTTTTTGTGTTGTTTTGATAATTGCACAAAAAAGCTAAAGAGAAAAATAATCTGTCATTTATATGTATTCATAAAGTCAAGAGGTAATCTAATAATGTGGTCTAAGTTTAAATGTTAGAAAAATAAATACATTTTAAGACATTTTGCCAAACCAAAAGTGGACTTTTCTGTAGAATGACCCAAAACACATATTTTGCATGACCATATTTTACATCCCCAATCCTACCCAATACCTAAACTTAACAACTACCGTGTTAACGAGCAGCAAATTAGGGATTTATTGAGGCAAAAGTCGTAGTTAATGGTTTGTTATAGCGAGAATTAGACCTTAAATAAAGTGTGACACAACTTTTTTTATAAGATCATCAGTCATCAAAGCTCAGTAAACACTGCAGCTGTTATAATGGCAATGGTGTTATGAGACACAGAGATGTATCGTTGTATCTTTAATTTCACCAAGCTGATTGCTCACTGAAATACCTTCAGAGCTTGTTTTTCAAGTCATTACTTATGTGTTCCACAAAATGAATTTAGGTGTTAAGAAGCAAAACTGAAGGATCTGAACATTATTTACACACTCCCCTCTTTTTTGTAATTATGCAAACCCTGGTTTTGTATATAGGTTATATGTGTCATGTATGTTGACCATGTTCAGGAAGAAAAATAACAATAATATTGTGTCATGTATGTTGACCATGTTCAGATATTAATATTAATATTAATATTAATATTAATATTAATAATAATAATAATAATAAACACCTTGTTAAAATATTGGTAAAATATACAAATTGTTTTATAATATTTGTAGAATTGAAAAAATTATATTTGTTACTATGGCTGTGCTTTAAAATGTCAAATCAGCCATTTACACACTGGTTTGTCCTATATGCTGAAATGCAATGAATTACCATAATTTGTGTAAAATCATAATTGTGTGCTAATCCACTGATCCTGAGGTGAAAGAGCCACAAATGAATGAAGCTTAAAACAGCTCTGTTCTGCCTGAAGAATTTAGAGGTGCTGTTTATTCTGTGTCTTAAATTCAGTAAAACATAAAGCCAATAGATCCTACCTGAAATCTTGGTTTCTAAACAGATAATAAAATGATAGGGCTAGCACTTTATTCTGAAATGCGTGACACTTTATTCACATATTGCTGTAATACAGACATAGCAGAGTCATTCACAAAGTCGTACATACAATAATGTGCATGCTCAGGCCAAAAATAACTACGCCAAAAAGCTCAGCTGTATTTTAAACCCATGAATTTAGGTCCCATTATATGGAATGCTGCCAAAATTCACCCCCTAGACTAACTTCCAGCCCTGTCTATAGTGTACTTTTATGAATGCTTAAAGTAAGGCTAACAACTACAAAAAAGTGCACAGTATAAACTCTCAATGCACTCCCTGTGCATATTTTTGCTCCCTAAACCAGACAAAATTATCCACACAATGGTTTTGTCTTTATTTCTGCTTGGGTGAATCCTTTCCAACAGGGATTCTATAGGGATGTGCCCAAAGTGTCAATCCGTATTCGGAAAGTCACAGGGAACTGTCGGGACCTGGATCAGCGACTTCTGCTCTTCCAGAGAGCCTCAATCTCTCTAATTCAAAGCGTTGTGGGTTAAACACCATGTAATCCATGAAATTTGGCCATGTTGCATGTTCTGGTCAGTACATCAGAATGTTTTTAGGCCAGCACACAATGTGCTCTGTCAGGCTTGTTCCATTTTTGTGGACTTATTTGTGAGAATCAGAATGCAGTCTCTCATTGGATTGGTTTCCACAGCCATCCATTATCTGCATGTGTGTCCTTGAGGAACAGAGTATGGGGGAGATTTAGAGTAGCTCAGTTCTAAAACATAAATTTAATTGGATAGCCAGTGTACAGCCTGCTCATGTACCATCTGTTAATCATCCGCATTCAATATTGTTGAATTAAATAATGATGAACAGTGTAAAGAAAAAAATGCGTTGGAAAGTTAGATCTATCACACACTTTATTGAGGTGACAATCTCTGTAAAAGGAGAATCTGTTTGGATCTGTAATTTCTTATGGTGCATTTAAAACTTAAAAAGATTCTGGGACCAGACAGAAAGTGGCCTTGTTCTAATTCTCAACAATTATGTACTTTGTCTTGACTGGCCCCTTTTAGGTTAATTCTGTCTAAAGTGATTTTGAGGTGCTTTATTGGAGCCCAGTTAGAGCAGTGATTCTCAAATCTATTAGAGGATCAGAATGCTAAAGAAGCCTCAAAGCATTCCAAACCCATAAGACTTTTGTTCATCTTTGGAATGCAAACAAAGATATTTTTAATATTCTCTTATCATTTGTGTCCTTCAATTTGAAAATCCATGCAACCACAATTTTCAAGCTTCAGAATGTGAATGTGCAAAGTAAAAACATTGTAAAAGTAATCAATATAAATCCACGTCTTCTGAAGAGACACTATCACTTTGTATGATGCAAATATATGAAAGCTTTTAAGGTTTGCACATTGATCAATTCACATAGAGCACTTCAAATATGGTAAAAAAAAAAAAACTCTCAAATATGCGTGCTTGTGTGTGCTTGCAAATATGTTTGAACTTCCACTAGAACCAATGAGGATTGTTCTCTTGTGACAGGCATTCACGGTTGAGCTTCAATTTACCATATTTGATGTGCCATATTCAACATTTAAAATGTGAATGTGGCTCTCACTGATAAATATTTCAGCAAGTCTTGCCATCTCGCTCAAAGGCTTTGGTGGTTATGGCACTTTCAGCTCAACTGCTTTGCTGCTAGCGTGCTAAAAGGAGAAGCACAGTTCTGCCTGGTTCTGAGAAAAACCCTGTAGACATGTCCACTCTACATTGAACCAACACATTAAGAGCTCTCAACTTGGTTCACATTATCACTTGTGCAGTAGCTAACTCCTGTTTGACACTTTAAAGTTTAATCTTTAACCCTGTAGTTATGCTCTCAAAGGAAGTGTAAACAAATGTAAATAATTTTATTTCAATGAGATGAGTAGATGTATAGCATTTAGTTTTATAGACAAGTCTTGCTGCAATGCCTCAGGATTTATAGATCCTATAAATCCAGTGTGGAAATCTAAAGCATGTGCTAAATCATGGGCATTTGGGCTTGGGGCTCCAGACCACGATCGGCTGTTCAGGTTTTTGTTTAGGTTTCTTTCCAAAATAGGACACTTTCATATAACAGAAAGAAATAGAAACCTGTCTGTGCATAAATACCAGTATGTCACGAGCGTACATACATGGTTTGTTTGTGCATCAATATAACTTGTGCATGTGTATGACTCTGCACGTCACCGCAAATGTCTTTGCCTTAATTGAAGTCCTCATCCATCAAAACTTTACTAGTGTAACTCGTTCGCTTTATCCAGCCGAGACACTTAGTTTGCGTATCATACAACGGTGGGTTGTTTTCTTTCTTTCTTTTCTTTTTTTTTTTTTATGTTAGTGGGTTGGGTTTGTGTGATTTAGATATAGCTATCGTGCTTCAATACGTCGATGTGTCAAACAGGGGTATGGAGAGAAACAAATCAGCACACAATTTCCAAACATGATTAAAGAAATTTGAAAATTATTTTCAAACTGACACCCACGTGTAAGCTCTCAATCTCTCACTGGGTAGTGGCCAACTTTATCTCTTTATTTCAATATTAGGCATTTTATTATTTTTTCAGTTTAGTTAAGGTATTGTAGTCCAATGGTCCGGGATTTTTGTCATATATTCTATTTATCGCTAACATTCACACCCATTTTCTATACATCTTTCCACCAAACATGGCACCTCAGAGTAAATATTTATTGCTCAGAGGTTGCTTTTCTAAACTCAGGTGACTTAGCGGTGATTTTCAGATATTATTCATTTTTTAGTTTTAACACTGTCTTGACAGTTTGTCCTAAAATTCGCCAGGAGAAATAAAAGCAGACACAAATGTCATGAAAAAGTTCTTAGCAGAAAGGTGTCAAAAATGAGAATGTAGTGTGAAAAATATGAGATATCATTATTGTTTTGCTGTAATTTCTTTCAAGACTTCACTGCACAAGCAATTTTTTGTTAATTCTTTCCTTTTTTTTTTTTACAAGGGAAGTTCAGTATAAAGTTTGGTATAATATAAATACTTAGGCCTACTCGTTTAAAAAATGGAACATCTGAGCACAGGATGTGATTTTGTTAAGATCTTTAATGAACTTTAGATGAGAAAAATATGGGAACACCAGTCTCTAGCAAAAATCTGAGCGCAATGCGTCATTTTGTTCATGTTCTAAAACTTAAGCATGAGAAAACTGTGTAGATTTATGAGTATTTTTCAGGAGAGATAAATGTGAGGCAAAAGTTTCCATTTGATATTCATATAACCTCATCTCTCTAGGAGAAACATTTCAGGTGTTAAAAGAATCTAATTTTCTTTCCTCTAGGACAATAATTATGAAGATGTAGCTAAAGATCTCCTGTTGCATTTTGATTAATGATTGAATGATTCAGTATTTGCATTTAGTCCCAGAAGGTTTTTTAATATCATTTGCTCACAGTGCTGTTTTGTAGCTAGTAGGCACATCCTACCAGAAGATGCTGCTATTGCTCTGTGTTGTATTTGTAGCCTTCTAATCAAGTATCTTCTTTTTGGTCCCCTCTTACCTTGATAGAATTATGTTGGTGGATCAAGAGTTTGCCTGTTCCACATCCAAGTCCCTGCTAAATGTTTTTATTAGCTTTGATGGTAAAATAGAGGGCAGCTTAAATGGATAGTTTACCCAAAAATGAAAATTTGATGTTTATCTGCTTACCCCCAGGGCATCCAGATGTAGGTGACTTTGTTTCTTCAGTAGAACACAAACCAAGATTTTGAACTCAAACCGTTGCAGTCAATCAGTCTTATAATGTAATAATAACCTTTTGACACTCCTAATTGAGATTGTAGATAGAGTCTGAATGGTCCATTTGAGCGATAGTTGGCAGTAATGCACTTATAAGTCTGTGATCCACCGTAAAGCAAGAAGAAGAAGAAGACGCATCAGGCGCCTGCTGTTGAGAAGAACGTGCTCAGGACGCGCACAGAACAGACAGATCGGATATTGCGATGAAAATCAGAGGTAAAAAACAATATAAATACTGTTCAGTTTCTTGCACAGACCAATGGTTTTGTGTCTTTACACATCAGTGTATCGTCACGAGCCGCAATGTTTAATTTGGTTTTGTTTGTGTATGTTTTTGGACTTTCAAAGCCGTGAGTCCCATCCACTTGCACCATGCTACTTCTACCAATAGATTGCCATCAATAGAAGTTGAGCTTCTCTTACTAAATTTAATCTGTAATATCAAAATCTTTATTCAGCTCTGACAATGAGCTAATGATCCGATAAGTAATTAGTAATATGTGTGGCAGTTGTGAGAGTAATTAGTCTTCTCTTCTGAGTGCCGTAAGCAGGTTTATGGGAACTCTGTGCTCGATGAGTTCCTGTAATTTGAGAATTTTTTTTTTGAGTCTCAGTGGGTGCAAACAAAGATAAATGATTAATATTTTGCAAAACAAGACAAATTTCAGATGGGTTTTCATATTTATTCCTAAAAGTGCAAAGGATGTTCACTCATTGGTAGAATCCAAATGTCTATTACATAATACCTATGGGTTCTTTGATGCCAAATGTGTATGTTTCCTGCTCGGCGGGGGAGCATGACACGGATACAGCAACAGTGAATATTCATTGGTTCTTTATTCAGGTATATGCTCCTCCCTCTCCTTGTCATACTCTCCTGACTTCCCTCATCACAAGGACATTGCACAGCTGTTGGAATTTGCTCCATGAGGGACGCCTGTCTTAGCTGCAGGATGCCTGAGGTTATCGCTCCACAAATAATCCAAGGTTTAACATCTATATCCGAATGCTACCTCCAACAGTGTTGGTGACATTGTGGAAAGACTAAATGCATATGTCTGCATTTTCCTCCCCTCTCACCTGTGACTGTTCTGAACATCAGTGTTACCTCGTTAATCACACAGAGAGAACATCAAACTCTGCCAGAAATCAGATGTCATGCAGAGAAGTTGCAAGGGACATTCAGCATTTCAAGAGCGATAACTGCGTGAAGAAAGTTTGAGACAGGGAAGAGTTGTAAACTCTTAACTGCAATCTCCCTGCCAAATTGGGCAAACCAGGGATGAAGGCTGCTGGCTATCACTCCCGCCAGATAATGATCCACTGCTGATTGCGCTTTAAGTGTCAGACTTCAAAATAATTGGCTGGAATTACTGTAAAGCAAGAGAGTGAATAAACAGCACCTTGGAGCAATTTGTCATCCGCTGTTTTGGCCTGTGTTTCCGTGGTAATATGCCCCAGGACACAAGGGACCAATAAAAAGTTGTGTCAAGGTACAATAAGAAATTACAGAGAAGAGAGCTATGGAAAGGGAGTACATTTTGTACTCAAAATGTAGTCCAATAAAAACCAATATGACTGAGCTTTCTTGACATACTGGGTCAAAGATGTGCAGTGCTGCGAGTATGACAGGGAATCGAATACGCCGCAGGCCACAGATAACATATCCCTCACTTTTCAATGTTCACAAGCCCATGTTCTTAACTATGACCGTTCATGCCTCCTCCAATCCAAGACAGAGTATGAATCTGCAGAACTTGCCCTATAATGAGTTGTCGTGTTATGAATGTGAGTATCATTTCTTGACAGGGCGGCTTTAATGCAAGTGACTTGATGAATTTGACCTGACAAATCTAGGTCACTTAGACCCAGTTGTGTAAATGTGTTTTGCTTGTGGAGAATTCTGGGCTGAATTATTGCTGCAGGCATGGGCCTTAGGTATTCCTATCTTAAGTAATCGGTCATAAGAGGGAGTTCCAGAGAAACCAAAAGTACAGCTTCTGCAGCACAGAGTCCTTAAGTGAAAGTTTGAAAGCGCCGTATATAACATAATTTTACTGACTCATTGTCTAATTAATAGATCTAGTCATTACATTCACTGCTAGACTATAAAATGTCCACCCATGAAAGCTGAAACATTTTCAGTGAATGTTTTTAGCTGATACTAAGCTACAGTTTATAAGTTTATACACACACTTCGAAGGCCACGGACTTCGAAGGCCAGGCCTCTGAAGTGCACGAAGGACCCTCCGAAGTGCATGAGATGCTCCGCCTTCACAGGATTTCCTAATTCCACCACCAGGTGTTCCCGATTACCGCTTTGTCGCATCGCAACAGTGTGAGAGAAGAGCTGATGAAAGGACAATCCTGCCAGGATAGGTGGAGCCAGAATTTTATAGTTATTAAAATTATATAGTTTATTGTCTTGACCATGGTGATCATATGTAGACAGGTTTGCAACCCGGATTTTTTAGGTAGTTAAGCATAAAAAAAAAAAAAACTGAAAAAAATTAAATAAAAAATAGAGCATAGTACAGCTCAATGTTCAGCGGCAGCGGTCACAGCTGAACAGTGATCTGTTTGACCGAGTCCTTCAGATGCAGCCTTTGATATAGTTAGCTTTCATTTTTAAAATAATCAGAGGTACAAAGGAAGTAAATTCGTCAAGTATACTCGTACAAAGTACTACGTTTTTTGCTCTCTCTTTTTTTTTTCTCACAGGACAGCAACACTACAAAAATATGGCCTTTTACAACATGATGCTGTTGATACTTTTACTCTTGATACCTTAAGTATATTAGAGTAAGCAAGATAATACTTTTACTTAAAGGATAGTTCAGCCAAAAATGAAAATTCTGTAATCATTTACTCACCCTTAAATTGTTCCAGGTTTGGAATTGTTTTATTTTTGGGTGAACTATCCCATTAGGTTTTAAATATGAGTAGTAGTTTTTCCCCAGTGTGGTATTAGAAGTTACTAAAAGTAGTTTACTAAAATACCTCAATATTTCTTCTACTAATTACTTTGTCATAGCTCTAAACAGTTTCTCTTTTCCTTCTTTCCCTGAATCAGACCAGACCCCTGTACTGCAGGATAGAGCTGAATGTGCCAGCGCTGGACAGGTTTTTAATGGTTATGGGCTGAGCAGGGAGGCCCTGACAGTGCTGCTGGATCTTCGGAAACAGTGATGGTCTGCCACAATCCAGACCTTGGTGTTTATCTTCTGTCTGCCAGTGGTACATCATATTTAAATTACAAAATTACAGGACAAAAAATAATAAACGTATAGAAGAATGTTTTATGGAAAAAAAAAAAAAAGAGCTGCATTAAAAAAATAACAATGTACATAATTACTTCTCTTTTATTTACACATGAATATGCGAAACAAAAATACAAAATATACAGAAAGTACTCAGGCTCATTTACAAATATATGACACTACAAAAACGAATAATGTATGCAACTTATTCATTTGATTTTTAACTAACATCACAAAAATAAACTACATAAATTAGGTTGTTTCATTGACAATGTGACATTTAAAAAAAAAGATATTGAAAAATTGTAATGTACCCCCTTTTTCCACTGCTTTCTCTTGCCTAATAGAGAATGGCTAATAAATAATGTATTTGTTAAGCATTCTCACAAGAAGAGAAAACAGTCTCTTCCTGCTCTCCTGTGCTCTTCTCTCCTCTGTCTCTCTCTGGAGTTTGATGTCCTCCCTGAGCAGTTCCACCAGCTTCCACTCACTCCCTCACCTGTCCCAGGACACTTGCATTCCTAAGGCAGAGCAAATAAACTAAGCCTGTTAACAACAACAGCGCAATGAATTTCAGCAAAAATGTGTGTATTACTGTAACTTGCTTACTTTGTATTTTTTAAGTCTTTTCCCAGCTGAACCATTTTCTCCAGAATAGTACTAAAACAAGAGAAAATGGAAACACTTATGAAAAATATAAAGCCAGGTTTGCATTGCAATCTTAACATTAGAAAATATGACACAGTAGGGCATGCATACAAAATACAGAAGTGCTGAAATTTGGTTAACACATTTGTAGACATATCTTGAATGACAGCACTACAAAAACACAACAAAGGGAAAGACTATTGTCTTATATAGTGGTGGTCTTATTGTTTGTGGGCTTTGTGTAAAAAAAAAAAAAAAAACCTGCCTTTTAACACTTTCGCTAGGTATTTGAGTAAATGAAAACTCAATACTTACATTTCAATGTGAATTCCCCCGCTGAACTCTCACCCGCTGTGTTCTTTGAATATAAACAGTGTCGTCATCTGCACGCAAGTGATTCTGGGATATGGTAGGGTGCGAAGTATCAATGAGTTGTATGCTTCATTTTCCTGGGAAACGGAGGGCGCATTTGATGTCGCTTTCGAATTACATCAAACTGATGCAATCGGCCTTGGAATGTGGTCTTCAGAGGGTGCATCCTGAATTGGGACAGCTCACGTCGTGCTGCTGTGACGCAATCACACTTCAAATGCACACTTTGGAGTTCACACACTTCAGTTTGGGACAGCCTTCGTCGCGCTGCTGTGACGCAATAGCACTTCAAATGTGCACTTCGGAGTCCACGCACTACAGTTTGGGACACAGCTTGAGAGTCCTTACATAATGTTACAAATGTGACATAGTAAATTCACATTAAATAATCACAATAGCAATTCAAATTAGACATAAATTAGAGAAAGCAAAGCAAACACAACAAAAATGTAATAATGTATATTGTCACCTAAAGTAGCCTAAAGGAACCCCCCCCCCTCCAAAAAAAGCCCACATAATATTATGGAGGTAATTATGACATGTACTAGCAGAGTCTCTCTGCCAAAATTAAACTGTTTATTCTCTTGTGCCAAAGTAAGGACACCGCGGGGGTGGAGTCCGGGGAGTGAATGATACAGCTCAGGCCACTGTGTATGCACACATCAATATCGTGTAATTTTTGTCATGCTGAGCAACAATAATTACTGTATTTGCATTATTGTAAGGGGTAGGTGTAGACGTTAATAAAACACAATCTAATAGGTAGCAACTTACTGCAGCCAAAGGAAATGCTTCTCTATCAGTGCATGTCCTGCTCCTCACAGCACAGATCATGAAAGCAGACTGCAGTTTTTGTTCAGTGCTGAGTCATTCCAGCTCAGATCCTCTCAGTATAACGAAGGGTAAACACAATGTAAATAATAGATTCAGTGTGCATTGTGGAGAGCTTCATTAATTATAATATAATTGCAAATGTTTATGCAAAACTATTAAATCTAATCTACAAACCATACAATACTGTACCACTAAATAAGAAGTGTTTTGCGAGCTTATAATCAGGCCAATTAGCAACAATTATTAATCATTCTCATTTTTATTAAATCATTCTTTAATTTCACTAATCAATCTTTTTTTAATTTTTTAATTTTTTTATTTTTTTTTATTAAACACAAGGGGTCATAAATGATGCTTACAATATAATGTACAGATTCACACACAAAGTGTCTTTAATTTGGCTAGAATTGCAGGTTGCCTGCCTTGATATCCAAGAAGGTTTAGAAGAAAATATGAAATAAGTTTAATGTAATTATAGATTATAAAGTGTTTTTTAAATTAAATACATCTGAAAAGACATCTAAAATTACCCCTGCTCCTGTCCAAGCTAGAGTCCCCGCAGGGAATTCTGGCCATTTTCAGCACTGCTAGCAACCAAACCTAAACCTTTTTAATCATTATAACACGACCTTTACACACAAACACAAAATCAACAGCAAAAAATATATTTTTATTTTGCCAAAGTGTTCCTGCACCTTGGATTTCATCAGGACTGAAAGACTGCAAATGCAGAAAACATCTCAGGTTGTGACTGTAACCATGGTTCCCTGAAAAGGCAACGAGATGCTGCGTCCAAATGACACTATGGGAAACATCTCTGGGTTTGAAGCATGTGTGCAACTATTCCAATCCTGATTGGAGTAGCTGACCGAGAACTGAATAGAACTGACTGAGATCATATGTAATCTGAGATCACAATGTAAACAATGTGTACATGCTTGAAAATATGTATATGTCTGTGTCCGTGGATATAAATGAGTAAAAATACAAATGTACTTTTTTTGTATTTAAATTATTTATATAGAGGTGACAAACTCATATTATATATATATATATATATATATATATATATATATATATATATATATATATATATATATATATATATATATATACACATACGCTTTGAACTCAACAAAGTCTAGTAACAAAGTCACTGGTCTCTCTTTGGTGGATATCACATCATCTATTTTGTATTAACACTTATTGGTTAATTGCAAGTTTGAATCTTGTCTTTGTATGTATTTAATTGCACCACCAGAATAACCCCACAAAGGATCTGTACAAATAGAATTTTGTGAAGGTAATTTGGACTACTTTTGGTACTGCTGATCATATATATATATACTACTGATCATATATATAAATATATATATATATATATATATATATATATATATATATATATATATATATTACTGTTCATATTTTAATGGTTATGGTTAGGTTTGAGGTAGGAGTGGAACTAGCATCTCAAACTCTATTTTCAATGCTATATTCTTACTAAAATTATTTTTTTTCCCCCTGCACATTTCTGCACATTACATTTTATGTATATTCTCTTTAAAATAGTGAGGTTTAGGTTTGGTGGTATGGTTAAGGGTTAAATATAGATCATTTTAATTATCTATACTTATCTATGTAAAGATAAATATTTTACATTTCTTTAGCTGTGAATACATAATGTTTCCATTTTAGATGTTTCAATATATAAGATTTTATATCTTTAAATATTAAATAATAATACCTATGCATAAACACAGGACCAGGTTGGATCAATAGGGCACACATCTCTTGAACCAACAAATGAATTACATCCAATTCTGAACCAGTTTATCAAATGACTTGTTTTCTCCTCATTTTTTAAAACTGTGTAAGACTTAAAGAACCTGAGACACTTTGATCTTCTGAGGTATGGACAATACAGTGTATTAACATACAGACATCTGTTTCCACATCTCACTGAGAGAAGACGCAGGAAAACTCTTTTCTCACCTTTCTCACATTTGTTCCTTTTCATTTTCTTCCCTCACCCATCCTTCCCTTCACTCAGAATAGTCAATAGCATAAAATAATGTTCTACATGAATGCAAGTGATATTCACAGTCATGTCTGGCATCATTTATAGGGACCATGAATTACGTTTGTTTTTATTTTGTACTGTTCTCTGAGGCCCACTTATAATGTTATTAAGATTTTACATCAACAGAACCACTATTTAAAGAATGGCAAGCATGAAGCAGCCTATTAAACAGTAGCCATAACCTCTGGCTAATGATCAGATTGGGGAGTTTGTGATCGTGAGATTCATGTACACCGGCTGGCACGAGAATCTTTGAGCGGCATAGATTGCTAATAAACGAGTAAAATATAAAAAGAGTTAACTAGAATAATCAAATGTCAGAAGAATAATGAATAGAAATGGATAAACAACCAATTTGCATTTCAACCTAAATTCAAAGTCATAATAAAATGGAGTCAGATTAGAATTTATTTTAAATTAAATTACTTTGTGCACCAACGTGCAGGAAACCTTCAGCCACCATTGGATAACTTTGTTGGGACTATTTGGGTGGACCTTACAACTGCCTGACTAATTTATTAATCTGTTTTAATCCAACAAGTAAATTTTAAACCCATGTGCCTCAAGACACAATAAAACAAAGTCTTTACAATCTGTCTTAGTTCAAGATACAAATATAGGAAACTTAATTGACTCTAATCCTAAACAAGAAAAACATTCTTTGATAAACACTAAGCAGAATTGTGGCATTTCTTTTGGAGCCATCGATTTAAAAATGTCAGAAGCTTTGGTCATATTTCCTATAGCACAACTTTATATAAATCAGAAGCTGTCTGTGTATTTTAACATCGCTACCAGCATGGGTTTTAGGTTGTTTTCTTAGTAGTTAGATTTCCCTGAACGGAATTAGTATCATTGATTTTATTTAAGGTTTTCAGTGAACCTGGCAGAGATTAACAGGCTAATCTATTTAGTTACACTTAAATGTGATGCACATCATCCCAAAAGAGATATGATGTTAAATTGACACAACACCTGGTTTGTTGTGATGATTTCAGTTAATTAAATAGTAAACATCAGTAAAATGATAAGTTCTTTGGCAGTGCCATTCATGTGTATGGTTTTTGATTTTTGACATACCATGTTAGCCATTTTATTTGTTGGCTGTTTCTCCACCCATAATACTAGATATAATTAGTTTTCAAAACAACATTTGAAATAACAATGGATGGCTGTCATTACATGTGCTAACTGAGATTTTACTGTGATCTCTGTATTTATTATTTAGCTGGGAGTGTCTTTTTTTCTAGATGCAGGTGTTACAAAAGGTCATGTGCTCTGGATGTGTGCATGAGAACATGTCAGTTGTGCTCAACTGAATGCGGTGCAGCAAAGAAAGAGTCTGACTTGAAGCAGTGCATGGCGGGTTGAAATTTTGTCTATCTTGAGACAGCACATACGCCACAGCACTGTAATGTATGTCATCAAAGTACCATGAGAGGGATTTGAGAGCAGTCAGCTGGCACATTTTGTGCAGTTTCTGCAGAGAGTCTGCACATAGTCTGATGATGACTCAACTCTTTCATGACTGGTCATACTTCATCGCAACAATGACCTCTCTTTCGTACTTATTCTCACACCTTCAATTCTGCTAATGGTCACAAATCTGTGTTTTTATAACAGTAAAAACCTTATTGTTATATCATGTTAAAAATATGATGGGTAGGTCAAGGTTTGTCCTTGCCTATCCTCTTGTACATACAGGCACTCTAATAAGTAGCTTATGAACATACTGAATGAACAATGACTTTGGTTGCAAAAAGTGACATTTAAACATCTGTTCATCTAAGAAATACTGCATCTAATCAATTTCATCTATGATAAAGTATGCAAACACCATGCAAGCATCACTACAGGAAGCAGAAACTGACTTGACAGCTCCATTTTCAACTCCTCCCCCAAGTCCAAATCTCGCCTAGCAGTGATGCAAGTCGAAGTTTCTGAAGTCAACTGTTCGTTAACACAAAATATCTCATCATCAGCCAATTACTTGGCAGCAACTCAATGCATTTAGGCATGTAGACATGGTCAAGATGATCTGCTGAAATTCAAATCGAGCATCAGAATGGGAATTTTGAACATGGCATGTTGTTGGGCGCCAGACAGTGTCTGAGTATTTTAGAAACTGCTTACCTACTGGAATTTTGACACACAACCATCTTTACTGTTTACAGAGAATTGTCCTAAAAAGAGACAATATCCAGTAAGTGGCAGTTCTGTAGGTAACTTGTTGATGCCAGTGGCTGGTACGGGGCAAGTCAATAATGATGGAGCACCACCGTTCATCGTCCTCCTGACATCCTGATCTGGAACACAATGTCACAATGTCCAAACTCTATATGTGGACATTGTATGCTTCTTATGTTGGGCTGCTGTCGGCATCCTCTCTGTCGACCTGCTGCATGTCTTGCGTTGCTCTTTCTCGTTCCAACTGCTGTTTACCACCTCACATAGGCGGCAAGACATAGGAGTCATAGTCCTGGAGGATCTCCAGCCACCTTGCCATGTAGTCTTCTGGATTTCGAAATCTTAGCAGCCAGGTAATGGAAACATGGTCTGTCTGCAGCCGGGAACTCCTCCCAAAAAAATATAACTGGAAATGATGGAGTGCCCACATTACCACCAACAACTCTATTCAAAGCTTGACTGAAGTATGCAACATTGTTTTCTCCATTGTTACCTTCCTGTGACAACACTGCGCTGGCTCCCACATTGCTGGCATAAGTGTCAATGATGATCAGTCTTGCTGGGTCAGGATATGCTAGCATAGGTGCCCTTGTCATTGTGTTTTGCAACAGATTGAATGTTTCTTTACAAGTGTCATTCAACATGATGCTGCCCTTTCTCTGTTAGCTGGTGCTAACAATGTTAAGCTTGTGGACTAGTGATTGTGGAAAAGTTCTGGATGAAGCAGCGGTAGTATGACGGCAGCCCAAGAAGCTATGCAGCTCAGAGGTGTTCTTGGGCTTGGGCCACTCCCGGACCACTGCTACTTTAGCTGGGTCGGTGGCGATTCCTGCGCTGCTCATTACATGACCCAGGAAAGCTGTTTCCTGGCACAGCAGGTGGCACTTCTTGGGGTTGAGTTGCAACCCGGATTGGAAGCCAAGACTTCCTGAAGATGTTGCAAGGCCCCCTCAAAGTCTTGTGCATGCACTAACAGTCTGAATATACCACACATCAGCAAAGCCAGCCAACACCAGCTCCATCAAACATTAAATTCTCCCCTTGATGGCCGCCCACTCCCCAGTCACTGCATTGCAGTAAGCTGACCAGCCAGCCAGTTGCAAATGGAAATAGTGGATCCAGTTTCAATCAGGGCTTTATAAGGATGACCATCCTGAAAGGCATCCGTTTTATGTCTATTTATAGCCTCTCACAAGCGTGCATTCAATATATTCATGATGAAAGTGGAGCTGACAGTCAGTGAATCTGCGTGCCACAAATAGTCACATAAACTCCAAAGTCAAAATAAATAACGAGAATTGTTAGGAAAATATTATATATATGCATATAAGATGTCAGGGATTATTTTTCTAGCGTAAAATTGCTTTTAATGTGTTTACTTAAATTAACATATTAATAGATATATTTTTGCCTTTAATATTTGTATTGTGTGGTAACCATTTTATTAAAACTGCTGCTTAACATAAGCTTCTCTACTGTACTGAAGTTTCACCTGTGTGTGGTGAAATGTCAGGGTATTCCAAATGAATGCATTTTGTCAAGTTAAAGGATTGTGCTCAGGGAATAGGGAACATGTCAATCGGAACACAGCATATTTATTATACAATATATAGACCTCTTTCCTAATGAGCCGAATTGAATTAGATGTGTTATAGAGAGATTTACAAAATATGGAGGAGGTGGGGTGGGAGCAGAATTGGGGACCACTGGTCTATTCTAATGAGCTGATCAGTTGTGTTTGATTGGGCAGACATACAAAATGTGCACTTCTGGGGAGACTCCAGGAACAGGTTAGGGATCAAATGCAATAAAACAAACAAACAAACAAACAAAAAAATGAAAGAATGGGAAGGAAGGATATGGATCAAAGAAGGGCACACTGATGACAATCTCTAGGTGATATGCATCATGGCAGCTGATGCAAGTCTGGTGTAGCTATTTAAAACAGGTGCCAGACTTAGTCTGAGCCTTGTTAGCGAGTGCTTTCTCTCATAGCTAGTTTGCATACCTGATTGTGTCATTTGAAATAGTGACTGGCAGGTCTATTTTTAGAGCCGCTTGGCACAGGAAAGACATGTCCAGATGGCATCACTGTCTTCATTGCCTAATGAAATTAGTAGATTTCATCAGAGCACAGGACACCACTGAGACTAAATGCATTGTTTCTACAACCCATAAACAGGGGCAGTCATTTACCTACTGTAGAGGAAATCTGTGTTTGCTTTACATATACTTTGAGCCATTTCAAATAAGTATTAAAGGAATTATGTAAAACAAAATAGGGATCTGTTTTACTCAAGATGCCTTCAAAGGAGATACCAAAGATGGTCAGAACTGATATCCATCATATACACAGGTTAATATCTAAAAGTTTTTTATTTTATTTTTCTTCTTCTCACTAACATTCTGATAAAATTGAACAGAACACCAATAATAAAAACAGCTAGATTAGCAGATTACCTTAAAAGTCCATAGATATTGCCTTCAGTTCATACTGCTGTTAACACTTACTCTGACAAGCAGATGCAGTGAGACCTGTTTTCCGGCATGGTCAGGTGACTTTGACATATACCCTATTCTTTTATCATTGATTCACTTTTATTTCTTCTAAACATGTTCCTTTCTTCAATGTCCTTTCTTTTGTGAAACACAAAAGTTATGAACACTTAATGTTAAAGGCAGAATGTCTAAATCACAATGAGAAAGCTAATCTCATATGTTTCAGTATCAACGTCAGGTCAACAGCTTCTTTTTAGAGACTCAAAAGGTGTTTCTCAACAATCAGATTGATGTTTCCTCATTTCCTCGCTTCTTCATCTTCCAACCACTAGCCTGGAAATTGATCAAAGTCAGCCATCTTGAAGGACTTCTCAATTCTCTAATTGCACAACAAAGGCGTAGAATGAGGATATAGATGTATCCTATATGTAAGTGTTTTTTATGGAAAACCTGATGCATGTGTAAATGTTTTTTTTTTTTTTTTTTTTTTTTTTTTTTTTTAAATATAGAGAGAGTGTATGTGCATGGTTGCCAGGTTGGGAAGACTAAGTAAACCACTAGGCAGAAAGTGTATTGAGGAATACTCTGTAAGGGTGATTTAAACTCTTGACATCTGGCAACCTATTATATGATTCTCCCACAAATCTCTCATACAAATATGAATACATCTCAGGAAGCACCCAATTACAATACCTGCAATGAATAAAGTTGGGTAGTCAGAAATTTTATCAGTACCCACAATTTACACATACATATTTCTTTTTCAGCAATCATTTTAAAAGCAAGCTTTTATCCTCTCTATCAAACCCTACAGTGCAATGACAGCAGAGGAACAGAGGCAGTCATCAAAGGAGACAATAAATTGAGGTTTGTGCTGACAGATCTTAATGCATAAGGAATCAGGGAGAAGACTTTAATCAGAAGTTCAGCCATCAGACACAGCCATGCCGTTTCCTTTTCAAGACACACACAATAGCTGCCCTACAGCTATTCACCTCCCGGCATATTTCCACCGGTTAGGGTAATCGTATGCTTCTGATTGCCACTATTTTATTTTTTTTCTAAATGCTGTGACAGCTCAAGCTTTCTACTTAAAGCTATCTTGAATTGAAATACTAACTGCTTAGGGAGAATTTTTTGGGCTTTCAATTCAAGCACAATACGAGACACGAGGTTACATTAGGTTCGCCTTTGCTTGAACCTCTAGCAGCTTTCTTTATTGTAGTAGGTTTGCAAAAGCTAAACATAGAAGATGGATGGGCTGCCAAAATACATGTATAAAAACTCTCAAATATGCACTTTGTAGCTGGAGAGATGAGCAGTGTATTCAAGCCTCTGGTCTGCCTCCTGTGATGTGTGGATCTGCTGAGTTTCCACTTCACGCGAAGGTGCATTACGGCGTTAAGAAAGACAACACGTTCGATGCAAATGAAACATTCCTCAAATTATTCCAGTAACATTTATTTTAACATAGTTTAAGTTATCCGTAAAATATAGACTATTAATTAAATTATCAAATTGTCAGTAATATATGTTCACACGATATGTTGTGATGGGTAGACGAACCGGGTATCCCTCGCTAATCATCCACCCTCCTTATCCCGTTGTGCCACTTCTTGACATGGGTTTAACGACTTCTAAAAATGATGTAATACACTTATTAATGGTAAGGTACTTTACAATCAGAATTCCCCGGATGTAATCCCCGGCATGGCGCAGAAGGGCGTTGGTGACAGTGTGGACGCACCTCCACACTGAGGTCTTGCTTAGGCCGTAGCCTTCTCCAACAACCACGATGAAGCTCCCTGTAGCAAAAAACCTTAGCGCTGCAAGCAGCTGGACTTCAGGGCTTAAAGCAAAATTCCGCCGCGTTAGCCTGGCAAGCGCATGTCTGAGAAGATCCAGCAGCTCCATAATGAGTTGTCTTGGGAGGCAAATTTTTTTTTTTAATTTTTGAAAATGGACTAAAACTTAAGTTGCCGCCATCTAAACGGTTCCGCGGCCGGCGGCGTCATTGATTCAATACAAGGACACGTTGGATCGCTGCCATAGTTGGTCGCTTACTGGACACCACCGTGCTTACCCATTTATAGATCTTAGCCATTTAAAGCTAAATTGTTTGCCAGATTTTAATTATCAAAAGTGATTGCCAATTTAAATGCTTTAATGACATTACGAAATTACTAATTACCACCATATTAGTTCTGATACCAAATAAAGTCAACTTCATAAATAGGCCTGTATCCATTGCGAACATATTTTATTATTAGTCTTAAAATGTCCATAACATAAAATCCTTTTTGAGCCACAACATTGTCAACATACCATAGTTTGACTTGTACTGCGCTGCGCTGATTTCTAAAGACTGCTACAGTGGCGGTGACTAGCGTCTTGAGCTCAAAAAACGCTAAGAGAGAGCTTACAAATGGTCCAGACCAACCTTACGAAAGTGTGACTTACAGAAGATATACTTAGCGTACGAACGTGTTGGGAATCGTGCCATAACATTAAGAGAGAGGTTAAGGAATAGGTTAAGAACTACTTAGCGATAAGAACGTTTTGGGGAACCGGGCCCTGGACCATTCGTAAGCTCTCTCTTAGCGTTGTTTGAGCTCAAGACGCTAGTGCAGCAGTCTTTAGAAATCAGCACAGCGCAATACAAGTCAAACTATGGTATGCTGGCAATGTTGTGGCTCAAAAATGATTTTATGTTATGGACATTTTAAGACTAATAATAAAATATGTTTGCAATGGATACAGGCCTATTTATGAAGTTGACTATTTGGTATCAGAACTAATATGGTGGTAATTAGCCTAGGCTATTTCGTAATGTCATTAAAGCGTTTAAATTGGCAATCAATTTTGATAATTAAAATCTGGCAAACAATTTGGCTCTAAATGGCTAAGATCTATAAATGGGTAAGCATGGTGGTGTCCAGTAAGCGACCAACTATGGCAGCGATCCAACGTGTCCTTGTATTGAATCAAAGACGGCGCCGGCCGCGGAGCCGTTTAGTCCATGTCAATTTTTTTATTCGGCAAAACTTAAGCCCTTTTGACATTTTGCCTGACGTGCTATATATAAAAAAATTGCCTCCCAAGACAAGGTTTTTTGCTACAGGGAGCTTCATCAAGGTCGTGGGAGAGGGCTACGGCCTAAGCAAGACCTCGGTTTGGAGGTGCGTCCACACTGTCACCAACGCCCTTCTGCGCCATGCCGGGGATTACATCCGGGGAATTCTGATTGTAAAGTACCTTACCATTAATATAAAAGTGTATTACATAATTTTTAGAAGTCGTTAAACCCATGTCAAGAAGTGGCACAAGTGGCACAACGGGATAAGGAGGGTGGGTGATTAGCGAGGGATACCTGGTTCGTCTACCCGTCACAACATATCGTGTGAACATATTACTGACAATTTGATAATTTAATTAATAGTCCATATTTTACGGATAACTTAAACTATGTTAAAATAAATGTTTCTGGAATAATTTGAGGAATGTTTCATTTGCATAGAACGTGTTGTCTTTCTTAACGCTGTAATGCACCTTTGCGTGAAGTGGAAAATCGATTCCTGAGCAATCGATGCCAGCTAATTCAGCACCTTCACTAGGGGACAACGCCTTTGAAACGTTGAACGTAAGAGGCAGCGTGTTAAGGAGCTTCCTAAGGGACACTTCGGGGAACACACTTAGGAACATAAAAACTTTGGTAAGATATATCTTTCGAGTCTTCTTAGCACGCTAAGAGTGAGCGTTATCGGGGAACCGGGCCCTGGCTAGTACCGTACAGTAAAAAGCAAGCACACTTTAAGCACTGTCATCATATTACTGTAATATTTCTTTGTAACACACAAATAGCTGGAATCTTAAGCATTTATGTGATAAATAATTAATTGTGATTAAATGGTATAATGCTATTTTTTTATTATTATTATTATTATTATTATTATTATTACTACTACTACTACCACTACTACTACTATGAGTAAAAATTATTATTTCATTATTTACAAATGAAAATTCACAATTCCAGCCTTACTGAGCAATGGTTTTGCCAACGAGTTTCACGAGTATGACTGGGTTATGCGTGTTAATAGGTGTTTTGGTTGACTACCTAATTTTTTTTTTTTTTTGTCTTTTTTGGTCAACAAGAAAAATTCCATTTGCATCATTTTGCACAGGAAAAAATGAAACTTACAAGTACATACATATAATTGTACATATGCATGTACACGTACATAACCATTCAAAATAAAATAATTACAAGATCATAAAAAAAAAGAAAAAAAATGACCAAAAGGTGTAGGCTGAAGCTAAAGCTTATTATGCCTACCCTTAACTCCACACAAGCAGCACTAATTGACATTAATTAAATATGACAATATACAATATTCTCAATATGTATTTAGAAGAACATGCATTATTATTATTATTATTATTATTATTATTATTATTATTATTATTATTATTATTGCTATTTTCATCACTACTACTACTTACATTATCATCACTATTCAGTATATCTTTCCATTGCCAATCCTTTATAAAGTATTTTAAACTGTGTTAATGAACTAGCCTTTTTTGACTCATCAGGGAAGCTATTCCAAAGCTGAACAGCCTTATTTGATGGGCAGTTTCTTCTTAAATTGGTTCTACAATATGGTATATTAAACATATATGTCCCTCTAAGGTCATAATTACTGTCTCTCAAGCTAAACATAGCTTGCAAGGACTGAGGGAGAGTATGTTGCCTTGCCTTATACACAAGTTTAGCAGTATACAAATCTACCAAGTCGTAGAATTTTAATGTTTTCAACTGGGTAAACAAAGGATTCGTTGGGGTATTATATGGAGAATGTGTAATTATTCTGATGACCTTTTTTTGTAGTAGAATGTGCATATACATAATATATTTTGTTAATAATAATAATTAAAAAAAATAAATAAATAGGCATACTGTATATTAGCAAGCATAGTTCATGTTTGCTGGTTGGATTTAAAGTGACATTCTGAGCCTTAACGTCAATTTTCGTAAATTACAGTACAAAGGCATTTTATACTGATGTACAACCACAACAACCTGATCATTAGTTACTGCAGTGGAGATGAGTCTAGGATTCTTCCTGAAATCTATTATCATCTCTTAATAATTTATGTCAAAAAAGGACAGATTGCACTAATCAATAAAATCTGGCGCTACAGAACCATGGTCAGGATCATCAACTGCTAAGGAGAAAAAAGATCACTACAAAGATCATCCACAAACGATGTGATGCCTCGAGTTGTGTTTGACACTCGTTAGTATAAAGCATGAATAAAAGAGGTGAAAGAACACACTGTTGTGGTGACTCAGTAGAAGAAAACTGTGATTTTGATAAAACCACATTTACCTTCAAATGTTGAGACCTTTTAGTTAAAAAAAACAAAAACAAAACAAAAAAATCCATCAGCCAACATACAGTATCAGACCAGAATCAACGTTATGAACACTCTCTAGCCTTTCTCTTGAGATATGAGGCTGAGTACAGATAAAAGCAGATGAAAAATCAATAAAAACTAAACACAAAAGTCTTTCCACCTTCAAGATGTGCTAAAATCATATTTAATAGAGCACTCATTACATCATCAACAACCTTGCCAGTCCTCCAGGCAAACTGAAAAGAATCTAGATTTTTCAGTTTTATGTTTAAAAACACATCCTTCACAATCCTCTCCAATGATTTCATAATCGGAGAGGTAGATACTGCAGGCCTATACTCACTTAACGTATTTGGAAATTTAAGTAGGGGCAATTATAACCTAAAAATGAAACAAAAATATCTGCCAATTGTTTCTTAAGAATACAGATAGATAGTTAGATAGATTGATAGATTGATTGATAGATAATTTTTTTACAGAAGGTGCGTATGCAAGCTTTAAAACCATGCCCTTATCAACATATACTCTGTTCTGCATTTACTCTGAACATATGCTCTGAACAGCATTTTAAAAGCTACCAGTTCATGAATATTAAAATGATTAAAAAAAAAAAATTAAAATCATTCAAATCGTATGCTGTAACACATCCAAAACTGTACAACTATAGCAGCACTGAAGACAATTAATACATTCCTCCAACCAACACCATAACTAAAAAACATTCTGGCTTAATTTTCTTCAGGGCTGATATGTAGAATGAAACCAGTCATACAACATTATGATCAGACATACATAGTATAGTTCTACAAAAAGATTTATAAGCTACCTTTACAGATCCATAACATCTCATATGAGGTGTCAAGCTGGTTGCAAACACACAGGGGCTTCCTCAATTTGCATTGGTTAAAATCACCCATAACAAAGTTTGTTCCCATGAAGCTTTGTGCAGTTTTACAATAATTTGGATTGCCATCAGCATTAGCTTTTAGGTGAATGTATTCTAGCATAACACATAGATGTGGGCACTCTCTTGGTAAGTAATATGGTTGTCGTGTTACAGATAAAAGTTCAGTGTCAGGTGTACATAATGTCTCCCTAACAACCACTGTATTACACCAGTTTTTTAAACATAAAGACATAATCCTCCACCAAGTGATCTGCCTGTCACAGTGGGATCACTGTTCAAGCAACAGGGTTCCCAAAAAACAAAAATCTCCAGTCTGGAATAAGTTTTGTTCTTTGAGCTATGTTTCCATTAAAGCAAGAAGGCTCTTTTGTACTCCATAAGGAACTTGAAATTTGCCCATAAGTTTGTCTGGTTTGTTACAAAGTAAACAAACCAACATGAGTGTAGGGAGAGGTATTCGATGATGGCATTGTCTCTTCAGCCTCTGATGTATGCCACCATGACTCCTCCTCTTCCTTACACCTTCCAACTTGGATACCAATCCTCAGTTCAATGCAGGAAACGCTGCTGAAGGGTCCACAGTGCCCACTCCAGAGTTGCGTAATAGCAGGAAAAACTCACGGCTATACTACAGAGGTTCATGAAGTTCACAAAAACACCCAAAAATGACATAAACCATTAAAAGGAAGAAGAATCCCATCGTATTAAAATGAGTCGTTGTTGCTCCACTCTCCCTTATACATTCTCTGTAGCCCACTGGTCCATTAAAATATAAATACAAATGAAACAAGACAAATAAACAAAACAAACAATCAATCAAACAAACAAATGCAATGCTAAACACTTAAGTGAAAATCGTACAGATTAAAAACTACAATTAAGAAAAATAATAATAAAAAATACACACCACACCACACACCAACAAATGTTTGTTCTATAATACTACAATCAAACCATTAAAAATACATCTCCTGCACTGTGTCTATTATTAAACAAAGCAAACTGAAAATGTATCGTGTGCAATTAGGAATATGTCAGATATGTTTTGTTTGTTGTGTATTGCCACATGTATTGACATTTTGTCTGATGCAGCATCTAATGCAATAACACAATGCAATAATAATGCAATTCTCACTCCCAACTTGTCACATATTGATGCTTGGTCAGGATCCCTCTGCACTCAGGGTTTCCATTTAGCATTATTTTCAGATGAGCAGGGTGCTTAATTGCCTTTGGCATCATACACAAACTCAGTGGGCATGAGAATATGGCCATGATGAAATTACATATTGGAATATTGATAAATATTTGTAAATAAGTATTTTTACAGTACGTACCGGTGATTTTGCCTGTTAAGTGTTTATGTTCAATTCATTTCAAATTTATTTGTATAGCGCTTTTCACAATAAATATTGTTTCAAAGCAGCTTTACAGAAAATGCATGTGTCTACATTAAAGCAGAAATGAATATGTCCAAGTAATGTTCATTTCACAAATTAACAATTCAAGATAATAGAATCATTCAGTTAGCAAACATGAATTAATTTTAGACAGAAGCTCATTAAAGCGATTATTACAAGTGTGATCATAATGATTACAATATAGAGAAATTTTAAGTTGGTGTCATCTGGGGTCCTCGCAGGGGTCAACATAATCTCTTCACAGGTGTTGGGTCATCTGAAGCCTTTCTATGAGGCTGGATCCAAGGTGGAGCAGGCATAATCTCTAGACACTTCGGGATGGGCATCCTGGAGTAGGAAAAGAAAGGCAGATGGAAAAGAATTAGCGTAGATGCTGTTCATAACGTTTCAAGCTAAAAATATGTTTGTGACTTTTATCTGATCTAACTGGGAACAAAGGTGATATTGAGATTCATTATGTTAATGCTTGGCTGAAGAGATGTTTCTTTAATCTAGATTTAAATGGTCCGTAGCTTAGCAATGTTTCTGAAGTGGAAGAAGGCTGTTTTTGTAACATATGAAATATGATTTTCAAAAGATAAGTTGCTGTCTAATATAACACCCAGGTCTTTAACTGCAGATGATGACATAACAGTACATCTTTCTAGTGTGCAGGTTTTTGGTCCAATAAGTAATACCCCAGTCTTGTCTGAATTTAATAGAAGGGAAATTACTGGTCATCCATTGTTTTATAATCTTTAACACATTCTGTCAACTTCGATAGTTTAGAAATTTCATCTGGTCTTGATGAAATATATAACGGAGTATCATTGGCATAGCAGTGGAAACTATTACCATGTATTCTAATGATGTTGCCAAGTGGCAGGATGTATACTGAAAATAACAGAGGGCCTAACATGGATCCTTGCAGCACCCCATAATTTACTGATGGTAACTTGGATTTTTCAACAATTTCAAAAGTTTAG